>NC_045427.1:456298164-456601664 GCF_902635505.1 Sarcophilus harrisii
TGCTTCAGGTAACCAGGAAGAAGTAGAAAAACTTTTGTGTCAGGATGACCATGATAAAGACACCGTTCAAAAAATGTGCCATCCTCTCTGCTTCTGTGACAACTGTGAAAAATTGGTCTCTGGGTAAGAGGGTCCTTGGGAATTACACCCTGCTTGGGAACATTTATGTTGAAAACATTGCGAGCTGGTAGAGTGGAAAGAGCAGTTAAGGTTTGATATTGGCCCTGCCTTAGGCAAACTTATTTATTCATTTATTCAAGTTTTCTAAACTTCATATGTAAAATGGGGATGCTACCACCTGTTCTTCACATCTCAAAGGTCGTAATACAAGAAACAGATACAGAGAACATGAAGCGAGACAGTGTAAGGGTACTATATAAATGTAAAAAATTAATTGCTCTTCCTCCCTTTTAAGGGGAAAATTTTTTTTTTTTTCATGGTAATAGGGTATATCATTTTGGTATTAGAGCAAGTTTTTTTTTTCAGGCATTTTCTGGAATGGGAGCAACTTCATCTGTAGATTCTTCCATTTCGTATTTCTCTGTCTCTTGTCATAATACACTTGATAGAGCTGCTGCTAATTCCTTGAAGCAAGATATAGGATACAAAGTTGATGTCCATCAGTAGAGCAGTAGCTAAACAAATTATAGTATATTAATATAATGGAATATTATGCTACAACAAATAACAAATATGAGGAATTAAAAAAATTAGGAAGACTTTAATTGTAAACAGTAAAAATTAAACAATCAGGGAAACAAACTATACAATTACTACATCAATGTAAACAAAAAAAAGTTAAATGAAATTGAATATTGCATAATTCTGATGACTAATCTTGTATCTGGAGAAGAGATGAAGAAATGTTTCTCTTCCTCCTTCTCAGTTTAAGAACTGTACTAGATAGGATTGGTTAATGTTTTTCCCCTAACTTTTAAGGAAAGACTGACTTTGGGGGGAAGAGTATTCATAGAAATGACTGATATTAAAGAAATGTAAACTTTTTTTTTTTTTTTTTTTAAGAAAGCCATGGCTTATTAAAAGAATTCTAGATTTGGAATTGGGAAATTCTAGGCTTAAATCATTGCTCTGACACTTCTGATTTTGTGATGATTAACAGACATGACTATGATTCTTGTAAAGCATCATTTTCCTTGGGAGTTTGTTTATAGTTTGTGAGTTTCCTTAAAATTGGATTGTTTTCTGTTTTTATTCTGTTCCATGTTTTGTTCTGTTCTTGGCATTTTACATTTTTGTAAATACCTAGAAATTTTATTTGTCAGTTTTATTGGTATCTGGTTGGACAAAATAATTTTTCCTAATTTCCTTTATTTCTTTTTTTTCAATTTTATTCCTGGTTATTTCTTTAAAAATCAAAATAATTAATGGTTTAATTTTTTTTTTTTCAAAAAAGCTGTTTTACTTTAGTGCTTTTTTCTTTCAATTTTATTAATCTCTTTGATTTTCAGATTTCTGTTTTAGTGTTTGAGTTTTTAAAAAATTTGCTGATTTTTCTATTTTTAGATTTTTTTAAATTAGCTGATATCTTTCTTTTGTTGATGAAAGATTTTTAGAAATTAAATTTTTTCCTCTTAGGACTGCTTTTGTTGTATCCCATATGTTTGGATATATCTATTGTTTTTGTGATTTGTTTTTTGACCCACCAGTTCTTTAGTATTAATTTATTTCCTGTCCAGTTAATTTTTAATCTTTTCTTTAATGCCCCTTTGCTGATTATAATTTTTATTGAAGTTAGTAAAGAATGTGTTTAATATATGTGCTTTTCTGTATTGGTGAGGAATTTATCCTAATAGGTGGTCAAAAAAGTGATATGTACTGCTGCAAAATATGTATTCATTCAGTAACTGCCAGAGATATAACATCTTACTTAGCAAAAAATACTTAAACCCTTTAATGTCTTTCTTTTTGGAGGGTTAATATTTGTCTGGTGAAAGGGCTACATTGAAGGTTCATACTAATACAGTTTTATTGTCTATTTCTCCCTGTAAATGATATACATTTTCTTTTAATTATTTAGGTTCTACGTAACCATTTGATCCATATATGTCAAGAACTGATATTAATTCATTGTCTCTGCTACTTTTAAGGATAATGTAGTTTCCTTTTTCTCTCTTTAAAAGATTCTCTTTTTCTTACTGTCCAGACTTGTCTACTTTTTTTGCTCTGACATAATCATATTATTCCCATTTTTTTCATGTTAAATTGAAGGATGAAATTTTCTTTTAGTCTCTTGTTCTAATTGTGTAAATATTTGTGTTTTTTATAAATATATTGTTGAATAATGCCATTTCATCCATTGTGCTATTTGCTGATATTTTGTGGGTGTGCTTATTGCATGCTTGTTCAGTTATGGTTAACTATATTTTCCTCCATCCCTTTTTCTAATATTTTTTTCCTTTGAAGCAGGCAGCCTCACCAGTAGGCTATTGTCATAATCAAGGTGTGAGATGAGGGCCTTTGCTTCTTCCCTCCTTTTTATGAAAAGGAAGAGAGTAATAATAAGTTAGGAGTGTGGATAGCACTAATGATTTATACTCTTCCCCCCCCCCCCACTTGATAGTATTTAATTTTTTCTAATTACATGTAAAGATTTCTTTTTTTTTAAATCCAATGTATATATACATATTTATACAATTATCTTGCTGCACAAGAACAATCAGATCAAAAAAGGAAAAAAATGAGAAAGAAAACAAAATGCAAGCAAACAGTAATAAGTGTGAATGTTATGTTGTGATCCACCCTCAGTTCCCACAGTTCTCTCTCTGTGTGTAAATGTCTCTCTTCATCACAAGATCATTAGAACTGGCCTCAATCAGTAAAGACAGATTTCATCATTCACTTTTGTAAGATTTTGTGTTCCAAATTTTTTTCCCCTTCTCTTTTCTCTCCCCTCCCCAAGACAGCAAACAATCTGATATAGGTGAGAGAGAGAGAGAGAATATCATGATAAACATTTTCATATGTTACGTTGTAAAAAGGAAAAAAAAAACAAGAAAGAAAAAACAAAAATGGTGAAAATAGTGTGCTTCAATCCTCATTCAGAAAAAGTTCTTTCTCTAGATGTAGATGGTCTTTTCCAGTACAAGTCTATTGCAATTTCTAGGGTCACTATACCTGAGAAGAGCTAAATTTGTCATAGTTCATCATTATATAATAAGGATCTATACTTGATGCAAATCCTTTCTGCTCTCCCGCTTCTCCTCTTCCTTTCCCCCAGTCACAAATTACTACTTTCTTTGCTATTAAAAACTTCTTCACAGTTTGGCCCTGTGTCATTTTGTTTCCCTTCCTGAATATCCTCATCCTTCTGTTTCCTGCCTGCATTTCCCGCTAATTTCCTTGTAAACCAAATTGTTGATGTGTATTCTACTCTCCTTGACTTTCTCTGGTGAAAGTGAGGTTCTTTTAAGTGATATCTATTCTTCTCATACCCCATTCTTCTCCTTTTTATTTTTAAATCTAAGTAATTATTAGATCCTTTGTCATATTTAAGTTCGTTTGGGATCCTGGATGACAGTGGGATTCTAAAGTGATATTTATTTCTTTTCCCCAGTTAAGAATGCAAATACTTCATCTGTATATGGTTTCAAACTTGATCAAAGATATTTATCTTTTTTTATGTTTCTATTCCTATGTTAATAGTTAATAGTATTTCAGTGTTTTCCCCTTTGCAGAGGGGAAAAAAACCAATTTTGCTGGGTAAGTTATTTTTGATTTTAACACAATATTTTATGCCTTAGGGAATATCATATTTCAAGTTCTCCTTTTCTTTATAGTTGCCAATCCTTGTGTGAACCTGATTAGAGTTCCTTAGAACTTGAACACTTCTGTTTTTTTTTTTTTTTTTTTTGACGCGGAAGTATTTGACTTTTCTGGATATATTTTTTTAAAGATTCCTTTCAGGAAGTAATTAGTTTATTATTATTTTTAGCTTTACTTTGCCTTTAAGTTCTCATAAGTCTAGGTAGTTTTCACTTATGATTTCCTGAAATACAATATCCAGGCTTTGTTATTATTATGATTTTATGGGCATCCTATGATTATCTGGGTCATTTGTTTGTGTTAACAGATATTTTGTACACTATTCTATTTTTTTTTTTAATCTTTTGATTTTATTCTAATATTTCTTGCTCTCTAATGGAGTCATTGGTTTCTGTTAGATCTATTCTAGTTTTTATGGAGTCTGTTACTTGGGTAAAGTTTATGATTTCTGTTCTAATTTCTTTGCTTCCAGTTTGTTACTTTTGCTGCTCTTTTCTGGAAATAGCTTCCTTTCTCAGAGCTTACCTTCTGAGCTGGGAATGGAGGCTGCCCCGCTGATTTGCTTCTCTACTGAGCCAGGGCCGAGGGTCTCGGTTGCTTATTTTATTGTGGTTAAGACCCTCTCACTGGCTTTCCCAGAGTCTATCTGACATGGCTTTTCGCTCCAGTGAGATTGACCTTTCTTGAAATTGTTTCAATCTATCTTGAGCTGGAGAGGGGTTACATTCTATCAAACTGTGCTCAGTGACTTGGTTTCATATGGGTTTTGAGGGAAAATGGAGAGCTCAAGTAGCTTCCTGGCTTTACTCTGTCTGTTGGCTTCACTCCCCCAAAAATAATTTTTTAAAAAGATTTTTCCCCACAGTTACTCCAGGATTATTTTTGTGGGATCTCTGAACTTTCAATTATATATATATATATATGTAGTAGCTTTTTATTTTTAAAATACTCCTTCCCTTTCCTACACCCTCCCTCTTCTAGACAGCAGGTAATCTAATAAGATTAAACATGTATAGTTCTTAACTGATTGATTAGTGGTGGTTTTGGTTTACTCATTGCTTCAGTTGTAGTTCTGGGGGCTTTGGGACTAGATTGTGCCCTCTATCTCCAAGCTTTTGGGTAGTCATCCTTGCTTGATCTTGCCCTTAATATCCTAGGTTTCTGTGGGCATTAAGCTCTCACTGATGCCAAGTCTATCAGTAATTTATTAAAACTCCACCTGGGGAAAACTCTGCCTTGTGGCTCAGACTGAATTACAGGCCAGGGACATATCAGATTTGGGGGTGGGGAGAGGGGAGAGGAAGTCAAACTTTGCCCTGTTTGGGAATACTGAAAGCTTATAGGTATCCAGCCCTTGCTGTCCCTGAGTTCCTGGAATAACAACACTCAATATCCCTCCAAAGAAGCAGCAAAATCACTATTAAGTCTGAAGTCAGGAAATAGTCTGGAAGAAGGGGCAAACAAACATTTTACCATTAAAATGCTATATAGTGACAGAGATACTTAGAGATACTAAACAAACTCGTAAGAAATGAATGATTCCAAAATATTTGTAAATGAAGCTTCATAGGAAAACACAGCTTGGGCACAAATTCAGTTAGAATTTCTTAGAAGAAATGAAGAGTCAAAAAAAAAATTTTTTTTAAATCAATGAAATGAGAGTGCTAGAGGACACAATTGGAAAAGAAATGAGAACTATGGAAGAAAGAATTGTCCCATAGCAAGTTAGTATCTGAGGTCATGGTTTTTTCCTCTTTTTCTTGACTCTACGCACAGCATTTTATCCATTTTGTCACTTAGCTGCCTTAGCTACTGGTTAACAGTTTTGCAAAAGTATCAAATTCTATGAAAATTAGAATAAACTAAGCATAAGTCATTGAGACAACAAGAAATACTAAACCAAAGACAAAAGACTTTTTAAAAGGGCAGGTAGGTGGTGTAGTGGATAGAACACCAGTCTTGAAGTCGGGAGGACCTCAGACACTTAACAGTTCCTAATTGTGTGACCCTGGGCAAGTCACTTAACCCCAGTTACCTCAGCAAAAACAAACAAACAAACAAATAAATAAAATAAAATCTTTTTTAAAAAACTTAAAAAGAAGACAATATAAGATACAGAAAAAAGCCACCAACCTGCATAACATGTTTAAAAAAAATGAAGAATCATTGGACTACCTTTTAATATTAAAAGAAAGTTCCCATTGATTTCTTACAACCAGCTAGTGAAGTGGAAATAAAAAGAATTTGCTGACTTTTGAACTCTAAAATGAAGAATTCTAGGAACGTTGTATATAAAATACAGCCCACTTTGGGAACACTTGAAAACTTCCAGGTCAAAGGAAAAAAAATTCTGCAAAGCAATTAGAAAGAATTAAGGTATCGAGGAGTCCTAGTTAGAATCTTTTTTGTTTGTTTGTTTCTATAGATTATTTTTTTATTATTATAACTTTTTATTGACAGAACATATGCCTGGGTAATTTTTTTTTTTTTACAACATTGTCCCTTGCACTCACTTCTGTTCCAATTTTTCCCTTCCCTCCTTCCACCTCTTCCCCTACATGACAAGCAGTCTTATACATGTTAAATATGTTATATTATATCTTAGATACAATATATGTGTGCAGAACCAAACAGTTATCTTGTTGCACAGGGAGAATTGGATTCAAAAGGTTTTAAAAATAACCCGGGAAGAAAAACAAAAATATAAACAGTTTACATTCCTTTCCCAGTATTCCTTCTTTGGGTGTAGCTGCTTCTGTACATCATTGAGCAATTGGAACTGAATTAGATCTTCTCTTTGTCAAAGAAATCCCCTTCTATCAGAATACATCCTCATACAGTATCGTTGTTGAAGTGTATAATGATCTCCTGGTTCTACTCATTTCACTCAGCATCAGTTCATATAAGTGTCTCCAAGCCTCTCTCTATTCATCCTGCTGGTCTTTCTTACAGAACATAATATTCCATAACATTCATATACCACAATTTACCCAATCATTCTCCAATCGATGGGCATCCATTCATTTTCCAGTTTCTGGCCACTACAAACAGGGCTGACAAACATTTTGGCACATACAGGTGCCTTTCCCTTCTTTAGTATCTCTTTGGGATATAAGCCCAGTAGAAACACTGCTGGATCAAAGGGTATGCACAGTTTGATAACTTTTTGGGCATAATTCAGATTGCTCTCCAGAATGGTTGGATTTGTTCACAACTCCACCAACAATTTATCAGTGTTGCAGTTTTCCCACATCCCCTCCAACATTCATCATTGTATTTTCCTGTCATCTTAGCCAATCTGACAGGTGTGTAGTGGTATCTCAGAGTTGTCTTAATTTGCATTTCTCTGATCAGTAGTGATTTGGAACACTCTTTCATATGAGTGAAAATAGTTTGAATTTCATCATCTGAAAATTGTCTGTTCATATCCTTTGACCATTTATCAGTTGGAGAATGGCTTGATTTCTTATAAATTAGAGTCAGTTCTCTTTATATTTTGGAGATGAGGCCTTTATCAGAACCTTTAACTATAAAAATGTTTTCCCAGTTTGTTGCTTCCCTTCTAATCTTGTTTGCATTAATTTTGTTTGTACAAAGGTTTTTGAATTTGATATAATCAAAATTTTCTATTTTGTGATCAATAATGAGCTCTAGTTTTTCTTTGGTCACAAATTCCTTCTTTCTCCAAGTCTGAGAGGTAAACTATCCTATGTTCCTCTAATTTCTTTATGTATAAATCATGGACCCATTTTGATCTTATCTTGGTATATGGTGTTAAGTGTGGGTCCATGACTAATTTCTGCCATACTAATTACCAGTTTTCCCAGCAGTTTTTGTCAAATAATGAATTCTTATCCCAAAAGTTAGGATCTTTGGGTTTGTCAAACACTAGATTGCTATAGTTATTGACTATTTTATCTTGTGAACTTAACTTATTCTACTGATCAACTAATCTATTTCTTAGCCAATACCAAATGGTTTTGGTGACTACTGCTTTATAATATAGTTTTAGATCAGGTACAGCTAGGCTGCCTTCATTTGATTTTTTTTTTTTTTCATTAATTCTCTTGAAATTCTCGACCTTTTGTTCTTATAAATTTTGTTATTTTTTCTAGGTCATTAAAATAATTTCTTGGGAGTCTGATTGGTATGGCACTAAATAAATAGATTAGTTTAGGGAGTATTGTCATCTTTATTATATTTGCTCGGCCTATCCAAGAGCACACAATATTTTTCCAATTTTTAAAATCTGACTTTATTTGTGTGGAAAGTGTTTTGTAATTGTGCTCATATAATTCCTGACTTTCCTTTGCTAGATAGATTCCCAAATATTTTATGCTATTGACAGTTATTTTGAATGGAATTTCTCCTTGTATCTCTTGCTGTTGGATTTTGTTGGTGATGTATAAAAATGCTGAGGATTTATGTGGATTTATTTTGTATCCTGTAACTTTGCTAAAGTTATGAATTATTTCTTATAGCTTTTTAGTAGAATTTCTGGGGTTCTCTAAGTATAGCATCAAAGTATACCAGCAAAGAGTGAAAGTTTGGTTTCCTCATTACCTACTCTAATTCCTTTAATCTCTTTCTCCACTCTTATTGCTAAGGCTAGCATTTCTAATACAATATTGAATAATAATGGTGACAGTGGGCAACCTTGTTTCATTCCTGATCTTACTGGGAGAGGTTCCAGTTTTTCCCCATTACATGTGATGCTTACCCAGTTAGAATCTTAAAAGATCTAGCAGCCATGAATGAAAAGGAACAGAGAGGTTGGATTATGAGATTCTAGAAGGTAGAGTATGTAGCCTATCCTCAAGAATAATTTATCCAGTAAAATGAAGTATAATACTGTAAGCAGAAAATCAACCTTTAATGAAATAGAATGACTTCCAAGGATTCCTGATGAAAAAACTTGAGTTGCATAGAAAATATTACAAGAATATGGAAAATAGTACAAACAGGAATTAAGAAAAGGAATAAAAAGAAACCTAAATGAACAATCAGAAGTATGTAAGCAGTGATAAATCATTTACATTTTATTTTGTTTTATATTGAGGCAATTGGGATTAAGTGACTTGCCCAGGGTCACATAGCTAGGAAGAGTTAAGTGTCTAAGATCAGATTTGAACTCAGGTCCTCCTGCCTTCAGGGCTGGTGCTCTATCCACTGTACCTCCTAGGTGCCCCAATTATTTTCATTTTAACACAAGGAAATTATACATGTGTCTCTGAACCTTGTTATCATTGGGGGTGAGAGAATGGAATTAATTAGAATTAATTAATCAGAATATTGCGAGTGCTTCCATTATGTTCTAATATATGAAAACAAAAATGGAAAGCAAAAGGAAGAGGGATACGTGAAGAAGAGGGAGAGGTAGGATGGAAAATTATCTTATAAGTACATGAGTGGATTCTCATTAGATTCTTATGTTTGTCTCACTAACCACTGAGCACAATACATTTCATTTTACCTACCCATGCTCTAAATATCATCCTCAGCTCCATCTCATTTAAATCTAGTTCATGTTCAAATAAAGAAATCATCCTCATGATGTCATTGTTCCTCTGTGGGCACAACTGATGAACAGTAACAACAAAGACACCCTTTACTTCTCACTCTCCTCCTCTCCCCCACCCAGTCAGTGCTCAGCTCCTGTTGTTTCCACCTTCTTAGCAGTTTTCATGTATAGTCCCTTCTGATGCCACAGCTGGTGCACGCTCTGGGCACCTCACAGATAGGCTGTTTCGCGATTCTGCTAGTTGTCTGTTATTCCAATCTACATTCTACTCAACTGTCAAATTGTTTTTCCTGAAAAGCAGATTTGCCTGTATCATTCTCATATTCATAACTCCAGTAGCTCCTTATTCTCTTGAAGATTAGATATAAATTCAAGCCCTTTATAACCTGCTGTTTCTTTTTTTTCCAGTTTCCTTAATTTTACTCTCTTCCATGTTCTCTGCCAGCTAGCAGAGTTTCTTCTTTCATGCAGAAGACCATCTCCCAACAGGCTGTTTTTACTGGCTGTCCCTCATGTCTGGAACATTCTCCATCTTGGCTCTCCTGGCATCCTTTAGGTTTCAGTTCAAGCTGGAACTTCTTCAAGAAGCCTCCTTAACCTTTGTACGCTAAAACTGCTTTATATTTCTCTTGTATTTATCTTGTCTGATTATAGATGTTTGCATTTTGTCTCTCCCATTGGACTGAGATTCTTGAGAACAGGATTTTTTTTTTTTTTTTTTTTTTTGGTTTTTCTTTGTAAACACAAAGCTTAGTTCATAGATGCGCTTAGTAAATATTATTTGATTTTCTGACTCAGTAGAGAAATAGAAAAGAAAGATTGAAAGGGAAAAGGGAGAATAAAAGGAAACGTAGATTTATAGAGAAACTAGTCCTGAGCAAAACAAATTCAATGAGGTACAAAAATAATTATATTTTTTATTTTGACAAAAATTTGGAAACTGAGGTGGTGCCTATTAATTGGGGAATGGTTGAATAAGTTAAAATAAATTGTTGTTATATAAGAAATAATAAAGGGAATGGTTTCAGAGGAACCTGGAAAGCATTGGATGAATTGTGGAATGTTGAAGTAAGCAGAAACAAGATAACAATTTCTGAGCTGACAACAATATTCTAAAGACAAATAGCTTTGATTTTTAAAAAAAATTTAGTTTTTCAGGTTTTCATTCTTTCCCTCCTGACTTAACTCTCCCCTTTTGAGAAAGAAGGAAAAAAAAAAAAAAGCAAAGACCCTGTCACATAATTGAGCAAAACAAATTCCTCCTTTGACCACATCCTCTCTCCCCCCTCCCCACCCCCCCAAAATGTATCTCATTTATTTTGAGTCCATTAATATATTTGTTTTTCTACAACTCCTTCACCATTTGGCATTTTCCTTTTTTTGGTCAACTTTGCCAAACCAATGAGAGTGAGGTGGAATTTCACAGTGTTTTCATATAGCTTCTGATAACTTGGATTTATTTTCCTCTAAGAACTGCCTGTTCATAACCTTAGACCATTTGCCATTTTGAGAATGTGTGCTGAATTTTTTTTTTTAAATAGCTTTTTATTTATAAGATATATGCATGGGTAATTTTTCAGCATTGATGATTGCAAAACTTTTTGTTCCAACTTTTCCCCTCCTTCCCTCCACCCCCTCCCCCAGATGGGCAGGTTGACCAATACATATTAAATATGTTGAAGTATAAGTTAAATACAATATATGTATACATGTCCAAACAGTTATTTTGTTGTACAAAAAGAATCAGACTTTGAAATAGTGTACAATTAGCCTGTGAAAGAAATAAAAAATGCAGGCGGACAAAAATAGAAGGATTGGGAATTCTATGTAGTGGTTCATAGTCATCTCCCAGAGTTCTTTCGCTAGGTGGAGCTGGTTCAATTCATTACTGCTCTTTTGGAACTGATTTGGTTCATCTCATTGTTGAAGAGGGCCACTTCCATCAGAATTGATCATCATATAGTATTGTTGTTGAAGTATATAATGATCTCCTGGTCTTGCTCATTTCACTCAGCATCAGTTCATGTGAGTCTCTCCAGGCCTTTCTGAAATCATCCTGCTGGTCATTTCTTACAAAACAATAATGTTCCATAATATTCATATACCACAATTTATTCAGCCATTCTCCAATTGAGGGGCATCCACTCAGTTTCCAGTTTCTGGCCACTACAAAGAGGGCTGCCACAAACATTCTTCGTGCTGACTTTTTTTTTTTTTTTTTTTAACAAAGAATTATTTTAAAAAAGATAAGGAGCCGTTGAATAAAACCAATTAATACAGCCACTGCTGAATTTAAATTTAAATTTCAGGATATCTGTAGCTATGAGGAAACTTAAGGACAATAAAATTTTTTGTTTATTTTAAAACTTGCTTGGGATGGGGCAATAGTAGCTGACATCACGAGCTTCTCAAGATGTATTTTACATCTGTTTTTTTCTGCCAAGGAGAGACATCTTTGGAATGGAAAGTAGAGGACAAAAATGGCTAATAGGGAGGTGATATCCAAGATAATTAAATATATTAGGAGAGCACCTAAGATGCACATGATGAATGAGTTCAAGTCACCTAATCCAGATGAACTACATCTCAGTATTCAAAGAACTTGTAGAAGTGATTTCTGTGCCATTGCTAGTGATCTTTGAATAGTGAGCTTGACTTTGATTAGTGGAAAAATCTGGATTATATTATTAAAGAATTGGTCAGAGAATATCTACAAAAGAAACATAATTTTTAAAGAGCCAAAATGAAAATGAATAAACATGAATGGATGAAGAATCCTGATGAGAGTAAGTAGTGAATAATTTCATTAAGTAAATTAACATAATTTTTCTGTCATTCTTCAAGAATGTATGTCTTAATTTCATTAAGTAAATTAACTTAAATTTTCAATTTACATTTAAATAGCTCTTAGAAAATTTAGTTGTTAGTATTGGTGCTTAGTATTTATCTTTTAACATTAAAAGATATATAAAGAGCCAACATTGCTTTATCAAGAAGAGGTAATAACTAGGGGCAGTTAAGTGTCACAGTGGATAGAGCACCAGCCCTGAAGTCAGGAGGACCTGGGTTTCAAATCTGGCCTCAGATACAACACTTCCTGGCTGTGTGACCCTGGACAAGTCATTTAACCCCAATTGTCTCAGCAAACACAATCAAAAAAAGAGGCCATATTAGATTGATTAACTTTTTCCTTTTTTAACTAGATTACTAAACTAGTAGATCAAAGAATACTATAGTTACAATTTGCCTAGGTTTTAAAAACCGGTTATTTGATAAATGCTTTCCTGCAATTTTTATGGGCTAGATTATAATAAAATTAGGTGAATTTGGAAATGGTTGATTGGCCAGACTCAAAACTATAGTTCTTAATGAGTTGGCATCAAAATGAAGTGTCTTTGGGATCTGTACTTGGGCTGTCCTGTTTAACTTCTTTATTAGTAAGTCAAATAAAAGCATAGATAATGTACTTATCAAACTTATAGGTAAGAAAAAGTTGAGAAGGATAGCTGCCATATTGGAACAGCAAGGTTAGGGTACAGAAAAAAAATCTGACTAGAACACTGGACACAGTGAGATAAGATGAATTAGGAGAAGCACAGATCCTTTCTTGGAATAAGGAGGGAGAAAGAGTTTCTTTGGTCAGAGCCCATCTGGAGTACTGCCCTCTCTTAGGAAGGATATTGACAAACTGTGATGGTAAAGGATCTGATGTTCATGCTGTATGAAAATAAGTTAAAGAACTTGTTGAGAGAAGACTGTTTCTGTTTTGAAGTGTTTGAAGGGCTGCATTTAGAAGGGGAATTGGACTCTTTCTGTCTGATCTCAGAAAACATAACTAGGGGGAGTCTTTGGAACTGCAAGTGGGAAACTGTGATCTTCATGTCGCCTTTAGAGCAGGTTGCCTGGGAGGGAGCAGAGGTGAGGAGACCCTGCTTTGTTGCTGGGGCTCTTTTTTTGGGTTAGATTAGCTGCTGCTGAGGCGCTTTCTGGCTTGAGATTCTATGATCATAGGTTTTACAGCTGAAGTGACATCACTGAATAAAATCCACTTGGATTGGGAAATGGCAGATTGATTCAGAAAACTTTGACCTGATGTGTCATTTATTTTGCTGTTTTTCTTCTCTTCACTTCTGGTATGTAGGAGAATGAATGATCCTTCAGTTGTCACTCCATTTTCCAGAGATGACAGGGGTTATACGCCACTGCACGTAGCTGCTATTTGTGGTAGGTACCCTTGTGCCTTGTGCTTTTTTTTTTTTTTTTTTTTTTTTTTTGGTAAAGATTAAGCAAATTCATTGATCGGGGAGGGGAGGAGGTGTGTTTATTTTCCAGCCCTGTGCTCTTCACTTGAAAGCAGCCAAATCTTCTTTTAAAAATGCCAAATGCTTTGTCAGCTTGCTCTTCAATTGCCTCAGCCTACAGTTGCTGATGAAATGATCTCTGTCCAGCCTGAAGAGCAGTTTGAAAACCTTCATGCAAAATCCATATTTCAGTGTCATAATTGGTGTTGTGCAAGCAGCAGTTCAGTTCTCCCCCAGTTCCTAGCCCTCATTCTCAATTTTCTTTGCAAGTTGAGTGTCGGATACATCCAGCTATTTTCATAGTCAGAACATACTACTCTTCTGCCTTTTATTGCTCTGGACTGCTCCTTGTCAAAGGTCATATACTTTTTCATATTAATATATACTTTTTAATACTAACTCAAAGAAACTTATATTGCTTAAAACTTACATTACTCTGTAAACTTATTAGCTCAAAGAAGTTTGAAGGAAAGGTTCCAATTTTGTCATTTGAATACTGTTGAATCTGTATAAACTGAACCAAATGGATGGTAAAAGTGGAGAAAAAGTTTGGATTTCCTGTTTCAGTTTGGAAAATCTTTGCCTCCACTTTACTCATTCCCTCTCAGGAATGTAGTTTTTATCTGTTTTGAAGCACTTTTTTGTATTCTCTCTAGGGCAAGCACCACTCATTGATCTGCTGGTTTCAAAAGGGGCTGTAGTGAATGCAACTGATTATCATGGGTCAACACCTCTTCATTTGGCTTGTCAGAAGGGCTATCAGAATGTTACAGTAAGCAGTCTCTTGTTTCAATAATGACTGATTGTTATTTAAACACACAGGGAAAAAAGGAACAGATTAGTAGGAGTCGATATTTGATTTTGCTGTTATATCAGTGGTTTTTTCATAAGCATTATTTCATTCATGAATAAGGTTTTAATTCCTGTCCTGCCGCATCACCTTCCTTACACTAACAAGGGCAAATAAAAGGCAGCGCTGTTACAGAGGCATATATATATAGATTAGTGGCAAAAATAGCTTTTCTGGGGTTTGGAATAATAGGGAATTTATAAAATCAAGAGAATATTTGATTCTTAATAATTTAAAGAATTTAGATTTGTAATGCTTTTTGATGCTACCTAAAGAATTACAATAGTATGTCATTTGTTCTTATACATTAATTTTTTGACACTTATTGTTGACTCTTTCTTTTTTAAGCTTCTGTTGTTACATTATAAGGCAGATACAGATGTTCAAGACAATAATGGCAATACGGCTCTCCATTTAGCATGTACATATGGTCATGAAGATGTGAGTAGTTATTTTCTGATTAAGTAGGCATTGTGATAGTCATTTTGTTTTAATTAATTTTGTTTTGAAAGTGAAAATTTTTAATGTTCCTTTTGTTTTTTGTCATTACCACTAGCTTTTATTATTGCATTAGGCTTCTAAAATATCTTCTCATTTTGACTTTATTCACCCTGTAAGTTAATCTTTTGATGCTAAAGAGAGAATGATCATCCTTGAATATAGATTGCCTAGTGAATTTGACTTAGCTTGGCATTCAGGACTTTTCAAAATATGATACTACTTTTCCTTTCTGGTCTTCTCTCCAAAGCACAACAAAATTTGTCCTACTTACATGTTCATAGTGTTTTCCATGCTTAGAATATCTTTCCTTCCACTTGCTTTAAAGCACAGTTCATTTACCTTCTCCATGAGGTCTTTTGTGTTCTCCACCCACTTTTCAGAAATAACTTCCTTCTCAGACTCAAAACATTTTGTTTTGCTGATGTATTTTTTCATGTTATATTGTATGTAATAGTTTATTGACATCTTATCCTCCTTGTAGACTATAAATTCCATGAGAGCAGAAACAATGGTTTATCAAAAACGTGTGTCTTCTAATAGCCTTTTTTCCTAGGTTATGGTACCCTTATGATTTCAGGCATGTTACTCTTTCCCAAAAGAAATTCATCCTGATCTCTTCTTCTTCCTCTTATTATTCTGGGCCAGGACCACTGCCCTTTGACAGTACCAGTTCAAGGCCCATGTACAGGGGTACTAACTCAGTGACCCCACTAAATTACTGGTACTCAGATGTCCACTTTGTATGTCATACCCTGATAACTAAGTGTTTTTCAACCTTCTTTTTTTGCCTTTACATTTTTTTCAATTTTTAATTTTTTTTTAAATTTCTAAATTTTTTCCTCTACTCTTCCTCCACCTCTCGATAAGAAATGTGATACTCATTGTATATATGAAGTTATGCAAAATATTTCTAACTTAATCACAATGTGACAAAAAAACCCCACAATAAACCAAGAAGAAAATAAATATGTTTCAGTCTGTACTCATGAGTCTATCAGTTCTCTCTTTGGAGGCGTACGGAATTTTTCATGAGTCCATTTTAATTTTCATAGATCATTGCACTGATCAAAATAGCCAAGCCTTTTATAGTTCATTATCATCTATCACTATGTATGGTGTTCTCCTAGTTCTTTTCACTTGTTTTTGTATTAGTTCACGTAAATCAGGTTTTTCTGATGGAATCTCTTTCATAATTTCTTACAGCATGATAGTATTCCATCACAATCCTAAATCATAACTTGTTCAACCATTCCCCAATTGATTGATGTCCCCTCCGCAGAAAAGAACTTCTGCAGAGGTTGCTGTACATATGGATCCTTTTTTTTTTTTTTAAGCACAGAGTCTTAGTAAGGAGATTATTGGGTCAAAAGGCATATGCCATTTTATAGCCCTTGGGTATAGTTCCAGATTATTCTTTAGAATGATTGAATCAGTTTACAATTCCACTAACAGTAGTTTAATGTACCTATTTTTTTTATATCTACTCCAATATTTGCCATTTTTTGTCTATTATATTAGCCATTCTGATGGTATGAGATGACACCTCATAGTTTTAATTTACATTTCCTTATTATTATTAGTCATTTAGAGCATTTTTTTCTTGTTATTGATTGCTTTGAGTTCTGAAAACTACTTGTTGATATCCTTTGAACATCTGTCAATTCAGGAGTGAGTGGTTTTTACTTTTTACAAATTTGGCTCAATCTTCTATAATTAAAAAAATGAAACTTCTCTGAAAATCTTACTTTCAAATCTCTGCCCCTTCTCCCCAGTTTCCTGCTTTCTTATTAATTTTGGCTGCATTGGTTTTGTGTATGCAAAACTTTTTAAATTTAATGTAATTAAAATTATCCATTTTACCTCCCATGATCTCTTGTTTGGTCATGAACTTGTGACTTTTTCATAGATTTGATAGGTAACATTTTTTCATATTTCCCTAATTTGATTATGATATTATCTTTATATCTAAATCATGCGCTTATTATCTTGGTATTTGATGTGATATATGTTGGGTTAGTTTCTTCCAGGCTACTCTCCAGTTTTCCTAGCAGTTTTTGTTAGTGAATTCTTGCTCCAGTAGCTAGGATCTTTGAATTTATCAATAGGTTACTATGGTAATTTAATTATTTATATTATGTACCTAATCTCATTCTTTCTCTCCCACCCTTCCCAGTCCCATTGCTTAAACACATTTTAGAAACACTAATTTCACCCAACAGGCTTTGTTTTGTTTCAAGACTGAATGAGTGGAGTAGCCAGGTGGTTAGAGCACTAGAGAGTCAAGAGATAGTGAGTTCAAATTCAGCCTCAGACACTCATTAGCTGTGTTACTGGGCAAGTCACTTTACCCTGATTGCCTCCCCCCCCAACGGTGCAGTGGGATTTCTGATATTTGTCTGCTTTATCTCCAAAACATAACATTGCAAACATTGCAAAACAAAACAAAACATAACAAATACCAAATGCAATCTTGACCCAAGAGTCCCTTAAAGGATTTATATCTTTACATAGTATCTTAATTGACATACCCAGTTATTTCCTATGTTTTAATCTTGATACTTTCCCTTTTAAGAAAGGCAAATGTAATGCATATAGAGCACTGTGCCTTCCACATTATGTGCATTAGAAAGTAAATCTTAATCTGATAACCCAGAGTCCTTTTAAATTTAACCCTGTATTTATTGCTGTTATTTGATCACTGTATAGAATTAAAACTTATTTATGATTGGACAAATCAGAGAGTAGAAGTGAAGCTTCACCTTTTTGCTTGATGTGTGGCACATGCAGTTATGATTTCCCAATTTCTTTGCAGTGTGTGAAGGCTTTAGTCTACTATGATGTGCATTCTTGCAGACTAGATATTGGTAATGAAAAAGGAGACACTCCTCTTCATATAGCTGCTCGCTGGGGCTATCAGGGTATCATAGAAGTACTGCTGCAAAATGGAGCCAGCACCGAGCACCAGAACCGAATGAAGGAAACACCACTAAAATGTGCATTAAACTCCAAGGTAGCATTCTTAATCTCTACATTTGGGTCTTTATAATTTGTTTACACAGATTTGTTTCTTTTATTCTTTTACAAATATTGAAGACATTTTTGAGGATAGAATTTGGCTTACAGTTGCTTACTTGTGTTTGAATGTTAATTATTAATGCATTTAGCTTATTTACATTTTTAATTTCCAAAGTACCTTTTTCAGTGGAGTATCAAAGATTTTAAATAATCAGGTAAAATCTTTGCCCAAGTCACAGAAGGAAATGGGAAAAAAAGAATTTTTTCTTCTGTTAAGTTGTCTTCATTTTAAATATGATTCTTTTATTCCAGTAAGCCTTTTCACTAATGTGAAAAGTATCTCTGTTATGTTAACTTTATTCCTTGAATCTGTCTAATCCTGAATCTTTTGGAAAACTAAATTTATGTCTTCTGGCTCACGTACAGAAGTATTTTCTTTTATATTATTGTTTTTTCCTTTATACAAAAGGATACATCTTTTTTTTAGTATTTTCAGGAAGATGTACTTGGAGTGGGCCAGAAAGTTCTTCTATGGCTTCTTCCATTTGCATTTCTGGAAATTCATATTTTTCTGTAATTTTCAAAATTATCCTTGTCACTTTACAGCTTTTTAGTCTCCTACAACTTCTCCATTTAGGATTTTTAGCTTGTAGGCAACAGTTCATCTTGGAGAGATTGTATTTTGTAGAGCAGGGTATAATAAAATGGAGTTATATGATCTTTTAATATTTTGGATGGCTTTTTTTGTTATTTCTTTTCATTATTTAATTTTTTTCAAAATTAGATTGTATCTGTCATGGAAACCCATCACCTTGCCTTTGAAAGGGGAAAGAGATCTTCTGAGGTAACTATTTATATTGCCTTAACTTTAACAGAAACATCACTTTATTTTCCCTCTGTAACACTTTTTGTTGTTTTTTTCTCAATAGTATTTTATTTTTCCCAATACATGTAAAGATAGTTTTCAAAATTCATTTTTGTAAATGAATTTTCCAAATTTTTTTCCCTTCCTCTCTTACTTCCCCTTTTTCCCAGGAGAACAAGAAATCTGATATAGGTTAACAAGTACAATCCTTTTAAACATATTTGCATATTTGTCATGTTATACAAGAAAAATCAGACCAAAAGAAGGTATAAAAACCACAAGAAAGAAAAAGCAAACAAAAAAAAGTGAAGATACAATACTTTCTTTCTCTGTTCTTTCTCTGAGTGCAGATGACTGATCATCACATAATCTATTATTGTGTGCAATGATTTTTTGGTTCTGCTCACTTCCTTCAGCACCAGTTAATGTAACTCTTGCAAGACTTTCCTGAAATCCTGCTGATCGTTTTGAAGTGCCCAGGCGAGAAAAAACACAGGGCAGCCAAAATAATGAAAATTTAAGAGCGTTTATTGCTAGCTAGCAACTGAACCCCACCACAAGAGGGGAGTCAGCGAATGAATGGTCTCAGGGCCACATATTTATAGAAAGAAGAGAGAGACATCAAAATGTTTCTTGATTCATTTGTCATAATAAAAGGAATTTCTGTTCTAAACAGGAGGCAAAAGGTTATCACTCTAAGGGTGTCATTCCCAGACAGCAATAGGCGGTATTTCTTTAAGTTTATCAAATTGTCAAGGTCTCAGGTTTTTCAGGGCAGCACATCTGGGGGTGTAAAAATACCATCTGCATTAGGAAGTGACGAACTAGTAATAAACTTCTAACTACAAAGATTCAAGATTAAGTTTCTCATGGTCCCATTTTGGGGTGCTTCTCCACTTCACTCCCCCCTTTTCTTGAGACTGTCAGAGATTGGACTCCTCAGAAGCCAGGGGAGAGTTAGTGATCCTGCCAACAAACAACTTAACTGCCTGGATCCTCTTCCTGATATTTGTGGTTAAACAATCAAACGAGGGACAATTAGTAGATCCAGTAGAAATAGGGTAAGGGGGCCTATCAGGGAGGTCACAAGGGAGGTTACCCAGGGTAACTAATTGAAAAGTGACTGGGACCAAGACATTGATTGTCGTTGATATGTCTCCTAGTCCTTGATCCACTGGCTAACTGCAGAGAGAGACTCTCTTCTTATCCTAGACTTGTTACCATGGAAACAGCAAGCTGCCCTGAGGGCCATATGTACCCCTCCTTGATTAAGATAGAGAAAATCTAGGCCCGACAATTCTGTAGGACCACCTCTGCCAAGGAGTTCAGAATGGCAGAAACTTGTTCTCCAAGTTCTCTAAGAAGGATATGTGATTTTCCAGGTCCTTTAAATCCTGGTCCACCTGGGAACCCAGGGCTAACAGCTGGCTGTCCCAATGGATCAGGGCAGTGCTCCCCACAGCCGTGGAGCCTGCTATTCCTAGTCCCATTAGAAGAGGCACAAGAGTAGGAGCAGCCCTCCTTGCCCTATCTAACAGACCAAAATGTCCTTGGTCCCCTTCAGAATACAGATAGACCTGAGGAAGCATGTATACAAGCAGGCAAAGCTCGGGGGATTCTTCCAAGGCCAAAGCGAATTCACTGATACAAGGGGTTAATCCCATGATACATGCAAAGATAGGACCCTGTTGGAGCCCACATTAGGGAGTTTATGGTATTCTTGTATGGGGGAACCTCAGTAACCACTACACATTGCTTTTTGTACGGGGAGTGCTCCAGATTGTAGCCCTCCGACTTGAGGCAGTGTACCTCATCATGAACCCCTCCCAAAGTTAACCTGGGAACGTGGGTGGTACACTCTGGGGGCAGGTTCTCCCCAGGGGGTGAAAGATTCAGGATGGAGGGGGCCTCTGTCCCCCAGGTGGTGCCTATGCCCACAAAGTAGGGGGGGGCCGGGTCCAGTAAGAGCCAGCAGCTTATGGCAAGGGTGGGGCCGGTCAGGTTTATCAGCTGGTGTATCTCATCAAGGGCTGATGTAAAGATCCCATAGGGACACAGCGGTCCTCCGGGGAGTGGAGGCTGAGGGGGTGTTGTCCTGATTTCCTCCTCCAGACGAGATGTGGTCATGACTGGTCTTAGGAGTAAATGAAGGGGATTAATAACTGCATTAGGGCCTATGGGGTTGTTTTCCCTCAGGAGGGTCCTTCTTTGGGCTATGAGGAGGGCTCCCAAATCTCTTCCTGCCGCATAAAACCTGAAACCCCAGGTCCTTCCCAAGAGCTGACATAGGGCCAGATAGAACCATGGCTGCCCATAAGTCTCATTTCAGGCCTCCACCTCCCCCCAGTAGTTCTCATTAAGGTCCACATCTATGGGGAGAATAGTGGCCGGGCTTCCCCAATAGGGCAGGGGAAAGCAAGAGAGAGGATCAGGCCATAAAGGGGGATAAGATATGAAAACACCATCTTCCTGAGTCGGGCCCTGCCCACGCGTCGGGAGCAGGGCAAGGCCTCACATGTGAACAATGGATCTAAGCCTTACAGTGGGGCACCTTCACAGCTGAGGGATTGGAGAGGATGACCTGGTGAGGGCCAGTGCAGCGGGGTTCCAATGCAGATCCAGGAGGAAATTTTCTGGTCAGGATCCCATCCCCTGGGTGGGGGCCGGGGCGGGGGAGGCTGGGCAGAGGCTCAATACAGAGCTCTGGCCACTGCCCGGGTATCCTGGAGAGCCTGTAGGGACTTGAGCCATTAGTAACATCATAAGAGCTGTCCTGCCCTATGTGGGGAAGGATAGGGGGTGGGGCACTGAATATGCTCATACCCAGTCTCACCAGTTCCCAACCGGAGCTCAGAAATGTGCCCCTTAAGTGTCCTGTTCATGCCTTCTACCTGACCCTAACTCTATGGTCCATATGCACAGTGCAGGCGCCACTTGAACCCGAGGGCCTGTGCCAGGGACTGAACATCAGAAACAAAAGCTGGGCCATTGTCAGACCCGAGGGAGAGGGGGACTCCGAACCAGGGGATGATTTCAGTCACAAATTCCTTGGCTTATGACCAAAGCAGATTCAGATTTTACATGAAAGGCTTCGGGCCAACCTGAGAAGGTGTCAGCAAAAAGCAAAAGATATGGATGTCCTTGAACCTGGGTTTCCGTGTCCCTGAAGTCGTGAAATCGGCTTCCCAGCGTCCCCAGGTGTGATTCCTCGGGAATGGGCAGGGTTCACTTTGGCACAAATCGGGCATCAGCAGGCAGCAGTCTCAGTGAGGGATTCCATTCCAGACAAAAAGAAATGGCAAAGCAGATCATATAAGGGAGTCCCCCACTAAGTGAGTTGGTGCAATTCGGAAACAAAAGGCTTTTGGAAGAATCACACGTCCTTCTGCAGGGCGCCGCCAGTCCTGGCCATCAGCTGGGCCAGGAGGATCTTGAGGTCCACAGGAGTGTCGGTTGCCCATAGGTTTCGTTGAGCTCCCTCTTATCTGGAGTTGGCATATTTACAAGTAACTAGCCCCAAGTTAAATCAGTCCTAATGAACAGGACCGGGGTTTGCAAACGGGAACTGAGGCAGAACAATTCAGGGAAACTGAGGTAGGGCCATTTAGGGAAACTGGGGCAGGACCATTAAGGGAATTGTGGCACAACAGTTCAAATCATTGAATTACCTTCCCCTAGATACCTGGAAGGTCCCAGAATCATAATGTTGACCAATCCTATTTGAGGCAAATAAACCAAAACAGAAGTAGAAAAATGCAAGGACTTATGTGGCAAGGGCAAGTCTCTCCCTGACAGCCCCAAAGGCTCCCCGTTGTAGCTTGACAGATGGAGCACCATCTCAGCCAGAGAATCCAGTTTGAGATGGACAGTTCACTGTGTTAGGTGGTCTGCAGTCATTTGTGCATTTAACTCAGCCTCTGCTTATATAGGGAGTAGCAGGGCTCAAGACAGTTGTGCTGCCCATTCAGAGGGGCAACCCACTCCAGGGGAGAAGGGGGAGGTGTGGAGCAGCTCCACCTGTCCCCACCCAGGATACAGATTTCTGAGCAGAGTTATGAGAATATGCACAGTTAGACCATCAAGGCAGGCAAACTATGGACTTTAGAGGCCTGAAACGTCCTGTGAGAAGGCTGAGATACCAGTTAAGAACCTGGGGTTACAGGGCTGGAGACTGCCAAGTCCCAGGGTGCCTGATTTCTGGTTGTTTCAACAACAAAAAAAGTGCCAAACACGAGTCTGCCAGGGCAAATCCAACAGAATACGGGGTTCCAAAGTTAAAGCATAACCAGCAGTCACATTTCAGTAGGTTTAAGCAAGAAGTAAAAGCGAAAAAGGTCTGCTTAAAGGACTTCTAATTCAATCTGAACTAGTGAGATAGGGGGTGGCAGAAGTACCTAGGGCAAAGTGAACAGGAAACTAGGGGTTCCCATTCTTCCTCTTTCCCCAATTTCCTATCTCTTCTTCCCTCCCTTTTTCTCTCAGGCAAATGGAATCATCCAAACAAAGCAAATAAATTGTCAAACAACCACCCCTCATATAAATCCCAAGAGTGAATTCCTATACATATCACAATAGCGTTTCCCAAAAATTATTCAAACATAACAGCAGGAGTTACACAATTTTAACAATTTCCACCCCAGTCTCAACACACAGTAATAAATGATCCATTCAGGGTTTAACAGTCATTCATCAACGATTGTCCAATTTCCCGTATCATTCTATTGGGGGCAGGGGACGAAACCTCTCATTCAAAAACTGCTTCATGCTGATGAGGGGCGAAGACAGCCTGAGATAGAAAGACTGGTTCACAAGGACCGCTGCAAGATGTGGGGAGCCCAAAATAGACCGGCCAGCAGCTGCCCATGGAAATAAACATGCTTATCCCATAGGACAACCAAATGCCTGTCAGTTGTAGTCCCAATAAAAACAGCAGTTAGGTTTCACAGACCACTGTTAATTGTCCTCTCATCATTTAGAAACCTTTAAAAACCTGAATATCTTTGGACATGAATGTCTAGTAACAGATAGATGACCAGGCTAAACACTCATTTGCCTAAGTATTTAGGACATAATGATTACATATAACGAGATTGGAAACAGCAGGGTATGACATAATTGAATTGCGTTAGCAAATTCTGCTGACCATTGGCTCCTATTAGGCACAGGAGGAGAAAAAAAATGCAGAAATATGACTATAACAATAAAAAATTTAAGCACATACAGGACACAGGATAAAGTAGCCTTAACCCAATTATATCCCAGGTAATTGTCCCACTAACCATCAGAGAGTGGAGCTTTAAAAACTCCCTATAAATATTAATTAGAAGCCCAACAAATTTTACCTCCAATAACAAATTCTATTGAATAAAGTTTCAGGTAGATCCCAAAAGGTATTTACCATGACTTTATATTGATAATAGTAAGAAATTTGTCCCAGTAATTTCACAATTCATCTTTCATATCTAAGTAGGCAGTGTCATAAGTTGAACATTATGCAAATCATTTTGCTTTAAAATACCTAATACATAGAAAAATTCCAAATTACATATTACCCATAACAAAAACATTTTCAAAAGGACAAAGAAAAAAACTTATTTGCAAAAGTCCTTTAAATGATGGGCACACAATCAATACAATCAATTAAAACTTATACAGAATATCCTAATACCACATAAAAGAATCTGAAAGATTCTTTAAAACACCAATTAAACTTTTAAAAATAACTTCACCAAATTATAGATCACATTTATGATTATATTCCTTAACCAAGGAAATCATTATGTATTCAAAAAACAAAAACAAGTGCAGGCTCTCTCTTTAAAATCATAATTGCTCCTGTCAGCCGGCTGCGACTTGATAAAAAAAGGCTGGAACACACTTAGTGGGTGGGGGGAAAAGAAGGAGAAAGGAGGGTGAGCTAAATCTGCACAAAAGATTCCCTCCTGTTCCCACTCAGGCTTCCCCACACAGAAATCCTTCCATTAAAACCCTTCCTTTTTCTCTTCCTACTTAACTCTTCTTTTTCCCTCAGCTACATACTATAAACCTATTTTAACAACCCTTCTACTAGATGCTCCATTGCTAAAGTAGCAGAAGCAGTTGGGGGAGGGGGAATGAGTTGAATCTTTACCTTGGGAGACAAAAGATCCTCTCCCATTTCTCTTACCCCCACCTCTTCTCTTTCCTCACTCCTAAAACCCTTCAAACCTACAACTGCTTCTACAAATCAATCTTTCATAAATCGTCATTCTCCTTTCCTTTTCCCTTCAGAAATTTTAAGATTCACAATACAGTAAATAGCTAAATAACTATAAAACCCACATGTCCAGCAAACTTAACCCATAATGTTAACAAATTACCCAATGTTTCAGAAGCAAACCAAATAGTTTTTTTTTTTTTTTAAGTTTTTCTTCCTTCTGCCTGTTTCAAGGCCACCAGCAGAAATTTCTTTTCCCCAGTCAGCATTAAGCAGATAAGGTTTTATCACTGTTACTCCTCTCTAGCAGACTTTAAAAACCTGCTTTTCAGGGAAAACTTCTCCACCAGTTTAAAATAGTCAAGTTTTTTTGTTCTTTTACTTACAAATTATTACAACAGGTTAAAAAGTTTAAAATCACAAAAAATTTTTTTTATACCAAGCATAGTTGCAACATGGAAATAACCAATTGCCAGATTTCTTAACCATTGTTCTTAAAACTTAACAGAGCTCTTTAAATCAACACAACAGACAGACAAGTCACAAACACAGAACACGAATCACACAGACATAGGGGCACAATTGTAACATTAAACAAAATATTTAACATATACAGACTAGGGGCTATTCAGAAACCTTAGACTAGCCCTGAGGGAAGTTGTTGCAGCTCGAGAGCCTCCCTCCCAGAATCCAAACGGAACTTTTTAAGGTTCCAAGCCCCTGTTTGGGGCATTTCTCTGCCTTCAACAGAGAATGCCCGGAGAACCAGATAGTGCCAAAAGGTACTCAGAACCAGAGTTGTGCCACTGGCACACAGAACCAGATAGATACAAGTACACGTAGATACAAAGAGACAGTAGACAAACAATTCCGGAACACAACAGACCACCAGCCAGGGCACTCCGACAGCGTCCGGTGGAGGCCGGTAGGTGTTACTATTGCTGCGTCCAGTGTAACCACCTACTATCCTCAAGTACTCACCCAGAATTAAACCAGTTCCCAGAATGCTCAAAGCCAATTGAGTCAAGTTTATGTCTCCTCTCCCATCCACAAAGGTGGATTACCAAGGTCTGAGGCTGAGGAACATCTCTTGTTGGTCACCCCCAGAGCCGGTAACCCCCCTTGCCCTTTAGGGAAAGGGACTGGCTGTCGAACAGAGCCAAAGGTTATCTCGCTGGGGACCTCCAAAAGAAGTGCCCAGGTGAGAGAAAAGACAGGGCAGCCAAAATAATGAATAAGAGCATTTATTGCTAGCTAGCAACTGAACCCCACCACAACAGGGGAGTCAGCGAATGAGTGGTTTCAGGGTCACATTTATAGAAAGAAGAGAGAGACATCAAAATGTTTCTTGATACATTTGTCATAATAAAAGGAATTTCTATTCTAAACAGGAGGCAAAAAGTTATCATTCTAAGGGAGTCATTTCCAGACAGCAATAAGCACTATTTCTTTAAGTTTATCAAGTTGTCAAGGTCTCAGGTTTTTCAGGACAGCACATCTGGGGGTGTAAAAATACCATCTGCATTAGGGAGTGAAGAACTAAACTTCTAACTACAAAGATTCAAGATTATGTTTCTCACAGTCCTATTTGGGGTGCTTTTCCACTTCAGTTTCTTACAGAACAATAATATTCCATAACATTCGCATACCACAATTTACTTAGCCATTCTCCAACTGATGGGCATCCACTCAGTTTCCAGTTTCTTGCTACTACAAACAGGGCTGCCACAAACCTTTTTGCACATACAGGTCCCTTTCCCTCCTTTATGATATAAGTTCAGTAAAGACACTGCTGGGTCAGAGGTATGACAGTTTGATAGTCCTTTGGGCATAGTTCCAAATTGCTCTCCAGAATGGCTGGATCAGTTTGTGAACTGACTCCACCATCAATGTATCAGTGTCCCACTTTTCCCACATCCCCTCCAACATTTTGTCATTATCTTTTCCTGTCATCTTAGCCAATCTGAGAAATGAGAAACATCACTTTCCTAGTGTTTAGGAATAGAGGGCACTAAATCCTGTTGTCTTTTCTTTATTGTAGTCCCCTGTTCGTTCTCCTCTATGTTCAGTGGATTCCATCAGCCAGGCCTCCTCGATCTCAAGCTTATCTTCAGCTTGTGCCGATGTAAGACAAGAAGAAATAAAAAATAATTATAAAGAGGTGAGATTTCCTAGAGAAGCTGGCATTCAGCTATTTAGGATAGAACTTTGAAATATGGGGCTTTCTTGTCTTGCAAAGATAATGTATTAATAAAACTGTCCACTAAAAACTATCTCTCAGAATAATATGGAAAGTGTACCTATTTCTGTGATATTGTAAATTATATAACTCTTAAGATGAGATTTGCTATGTGGCATGGAAAGATAAAATATTTTGCTATTTTTTTTTGGTGGGGATAATCTTCAATGAACATTTAAAGATTTCTTTTAGTTTAATCCCTAATACAATACATGTCCTGTCACCCAATAAATATAGTAAGTGGTTGTCAATTGATTGATAATTCTGAGCCATTTCTCACTTTTTCTTCAACCTGGAACATTAATTTAGGTTAACATCACTAAGAATGTAGATCTACTACCTAAAGAAATCATGATGTACGTTCTAACGCCTATTAAAAATGCCTTTTCTGTTACAAATGCTACTGCTTACCTCCTTTACCATCAGTAATTGAGAGATGATCCTGAATCTTTCAAGCTTTCAGTAAGCATTTATGTTCCACAAAGTGATAACTTCAAGGTGAATAAAGGCCACTGTATTTTCAGAATTATTTAATTTTAAAATTACAAAAGCCATTTGAAGTACCTTGTCCTATTCCATCCTTTTTTTTTACAGGTAGAAAAACTTTTGAGAGCTGTTGCTGATGGTGATCTAGAAATGGTAAGTTCCCCCGAATTACTTTAAAAACAGAAGAATAGGGAGTCTTTAGGAAGTCAGAAGACCTCATTTCAAATCTGACCTCTAACTCCCAATACTTGTGTTATCTTGTTTCCTAATCTGCAAAATGAAGGTCTCTAAAATCTCTTCCAGTGACAACCAATGATCCAGTGATGACCTGCAACATTTGATCTTAATTGGCCACCTCAGTTCTAGATAGATGTGTGTGTGTGTGTGTGTGTGTGTGTGTGTGTGTGTGTGTATATGTGTGGGCGCGTGCATGGGCGCTTTTTTATTTTGCTACATCTGACTGTTCTTAGTTTGCTCCCTCAAATTTTAGTGCTTTTCCCCTTATGTCATATTGACTTCTTGTCCCTCAATGCTACAGAATTGTTTTTCCATCTTTTGGGATGGAGGTAAGATTTGAGATTCTACCTTTAGAACATCCTTCTCCTCCTCAATTATAGTGCCATCTCTATGGTTCAATCCTTTGCTCCCTTGGATTATTAACAGTCTTCAACCTCTAGTCTTCTCTCCTTCTTATCTTTCACATAAGTGAAATCTGTGATCTCATCAATCAGCATATTTCCTGTATTGGTACAGGTCATTACCCATCCATGCCTTCCCATCCTGTGTTATTCTGGAAGCCTTCTTTTAGGGTTTTTGTTTATTTTTCACATTTTGTCATTTCTAGGCCATATATTTTTTTATCCCTCTTTTTCTTGTCATTGACTCCCTTCATTTTCTAATAATACTTCCTTGATTTATTTTACACCATTAATTGTGTATAGGCCTTCATTGGAAAATTGCTATAACTTACTTGAGTCTATCATATGTCTGTCTCTGTTGACTAAAAGGTTAATCACAGTTCTGATTTCTTGAAATTTTTGTGATATTCCAAGATTTGTAATTGTACAGCAGCACAATTGTATTAAAAAGATGAGCCATTTTGCTGGGGGAGGTGCATTGGGTAGGGCAGCTTGGGATCATTAATAGTGCAATTTTCCATAAGCAACTTTTTTTCTATTTAATTCTGGACCCAACTCATTGTTTTTTGTTTTTGTTTTTTGTAGTTTTTGCCCCATTTATGGGTATTGATATACTTAGTTGACTGACTCATTTCACCAGACATTTTTAATTTAATTTTTCCTACATGAATTTTCTTCTCTGAGGCAATTGGGATTAAGTGACTTGCCCAGGGTCACACAGCTAGGAAGTGTTAAGTGTCTGAGGTCATATTTGAACTCAGGTCCTCCTGCTTTCAGGGTTGGTGCTCTATCTATTGCACCACTTAGCTGCCCCTCCTACATGGATTGTTAATTCTGATCTTTTAAATAATTATGCATCTTACTGAAGATGTTGCATTGTTGATGGGTTTTGATATAGGCGATATGTGACATCTTCATACCCATATGTCCTTTTTGGAGACAGAATGCCATGGTGGATAAAGTGTGGTCTTATGATACATGGAGAGATGGGTTCAACTGTGGCATCCCACCAGCCTGGATGAACCTAGTTAAGTCATTTAACATCTGGTTTTTCCATCTGTAACATTAGGGATAATTAAGAACATGTTTCACATTGTTGTCTTGAGAATTAAATAAGATAGTACAAAAAGCACTTTGAAAACCTTTGATCAATCTATCGTTGTGGGCATTTGTTGTTATCATTATTATAGTTATTGTTTATTATCTACAGACACATATCTCTAGACTTGCACACAGTAGTCCTTGACGCTTATTGATTTCAACCTCCTCATTTTATGGATGAGGAGGCTGAGGCTCAGAGAAGTTAAATGCCTTGGCCAAGGAGCCACAGGTAGTAAATAGCAGTGCAAGATGATCCTCTACAAACTGGTTAATGCATCTCCTTGTTCTCTGGTTTCTCATATTACTACTTGGAGGATCATTGAACAAGCTTTTCTTCATAGTTTCATTTATCAAAAAATCTTGTTATGATCTTAACATATTCTTATCATATGGGGGGACTGGAAGAACGCTTTTAAGATTGTCCTACAAAAGCAAATACTTTTGTAATCAGCCAATAAACACTGCAAAATTGGATATTCATTTTATATTTCAGTCATTTGTTTGACTATAAAAAATTGGTCTTCTATAGGGATTAAATGCAGAAGCCTTCTTGTTCCCTTCTCATGTGTTCATCAAATTTAAGGATGATAGAGTAGACATGTGTTGGTAATTATTTATGTTCTCTCCATTGCCTTTTAATATTAATATTGCCCATTCTTTTGATGTCTTCTCCCTGAAATATCTTGTAAAATGATCTCTCAATAATGAGGCCAAAAATAGTCAATGAATCTTAGTTAACAACCCTTGACTTTCTTGCAAAGCATAAAGATGGTAGCCATGGACAAAACCAACTTAGAAGGTAAATTTATTTGTAAAATCCCACAGAAGAGGATTATGAAAGTCTATGCATGCATTGCCTCCTGAAAATACAAAAAGTAGGTTAGAAACAAAAATGTATGTAAAAACTTGATACCCACCTGCATTACATCTCAAAATGACTCAGAGATGAAACTTGCAACGAATAAGCATAAATTGGAACAAATTTGACAGTGTTTGTATAACTGTTTTTTTTATGAGTGACTGTTGAAATACCACTTTTGAACATTAACACTTCGGTACTATATAAAAAAGTAGAAACAGTTCTTTTGAAGATGAACTTAGGAAGACTCTAAGTGATAACATAACATAGCTGCCAAAATAATCTTCTGAGGACATAAATCTGACAATTTCTCTGACCTTTTCAAAAAGCTTCAATGATTCCAGATTGCCTCTAAAATAAAAAAAAGAACACCATAACCTAATATTCAGACCTCTCCACAGTTGGCTCCCAAACTACATTTCAAGCCTTTTTTATGCTCTTCTTATTTTCTGTTACACTGCATCTTTCTCTGTTCCCTGGATTTAATAGACCTATCTTCTGAACCTGTGCCTGGAATATATGTGTTTCTTCCCTACTGTATATCTTATCAAAATCATTTTCATTTTCCTGGTGATTCTGTTTGGCTGTAAATTTTCAAAAAACAAAATTTCATAGGTATCAAAATTATAGGTGATTTAAAGGTCATTAGAAAGATACACATAGTATATGTGCTATGGCATATTGCCCTTGCTGACTTGTACATAAGAAGTGACATAGAAAGATAACAAGGATATGTATGTGGAAAAGATCACATGGTCATATATTTTGAAAGATGACCCAGCTGTTATTCTGGTTATATCTAAAATATCAAAACGCCTAGAAGTAGTCTTATAACATGTTGGGTAAATCCTCTGTGGAAGATTTATGAAAGATCATTAACAAAAATTATCTAGAATGAGAAAGTATGTATGAGTTGCAATCTATTTTCATTTTGGGAGTATTTATACCATAAGTGAGATTAGAGATAATGTGAAAATATATGGCATTATTACTTCTAATCTTCCTCTCTTATCAAATTTAATCCTTCTTTGAAAGTAGGTTCTTAGATTCTATAATATTGCCTTCTTTATTAGCTTGTATGTGACTTGTTGCATAGGATATATTAAAGAAGTGGGAGCTGTAGACAAGTAATACTGTAGAGCTTTTTTATTTTGTTTCTTTTACTAATCATTGTGGTTGAGTTGATAGATATTCATTAGTAAGATCCAGTTATAATTGTTGGGGGAGGTGTTTATAGCTCTATCTATTTAAAAGGGTATTAACCTTTGCTCAAAGTCTTTTGTTAATCCCTTAGAATTATAAAGCCTTACCTTTTGCTGTGAGCATTGAGAATGATCTTGAAACTTAATAACTTAATGTTGAATGAGTCATAGATGATAGAGTTTTGCAGGACTTGCTTCATGATGTTCTTGAAATGCCCCACAGGGAACTGAAAGAGCTATTCCAGACACTGTAGGAAGTGGGGTGTTTTGGTATCTTAGGTATAATGTACGATAGCAGTTTCCACTCTGTTTATAGTTAATTCCTTTGTCATTTTAGTTTAGAGATCCAGCTGAAACTGTGAGCCAAGTACAGCTTCCTTTGCCTTTTTCTTGTGGCTCTTCTCCAGCACTGGTAGCCTGTTGCTTACCTTCTCACTAACCTGTCCCCCTCCTATCTGTCTTGCTGTCTGCAGACTGTCCCCTGCCACTTTTCCTGTGGGTCTTATTCTCAGCTTGGTAAACTGAATCAGTTTATGTGGGCCCTTCATTTAAATTTTTATTTGACTTTAACTTTCTGTGACTTTAACCTAGATTACTTATGATGAAGTTTGGTGGTGGTGGAAAGCTCTTTGACCAGGAGGGCCTAATAGTCATCTTAGATCAAGAAATCCCACCTCCCAGGTTGTGCCTGGGGATCCCTTTGTTTTCTTTTACATCCCATTTTGTTCTCAAGCAAAATATTGATATAGCTTTGAGTTGTTTATAATGATCCTACTTGAAGAAACTTTAGGAAGCATCTAATTCAATCCCACTTTATTATGTCTAGAAAAATGGTTTGTTTTGTAAAGCTCTAAAAAATGCTTCTGCCTGTGAGGTACAGGTTTTGAAGCCATTTTGCCTTAGGGTTCTTGCCATCCTTCTGTTACTTAACCTAGGGAGACTAAAAGTTGCACTGGCGTGACCCAACACCAACTGCGCCTTTAGCTCTTTAAGTCATCACTAAAAGGATTTAGAAGGGCTTGGACAGAAGTAATGAATTGCTTTGTTTGGGTAGTTGCAGTGCTGATATCAGTGAGTTTGTGAGCAAAAATATCTCTGTGTGTGTGCGTGTGTGTGTGTTAATAAGTGAATTTAATTTCAAAAAAAGCAAGTTCTGTTTTAACTTTCCTAATGTACCAAGTAATGTACCAAGGGTCTCCACTGTGTCAGGTACGATATCTCTTGGAGTGGATGGATGAAGATTTAGAAGATGGAGATGATACTACCAGAAGAACAAATCTTGAATTTTGTCATCCCTTATGCCAGTGTCCAAAGTGTGCCCCAAGACAAAAGGTTTGACTCTTTCTGGAGAATAAGAAAGTTAGTCCTTTCATGTGTATGTTTATTAACTCCACCCAGTGACTGTTTAGGGGATATGGTCTGCCCTGGAAATGTGCTAATCCAAAAATGGAGGAGATTTAGCTCAGCAGTGGCAAGGAACTTAGAATTAATGCCTCTGGAGCCTGAGCTCTGGCCATGCTTATTTCAGCTAGCTTCTTTTTTGAGGGAACTCCTTAATGAGATAGACAGATATTACTGTCTGCTCCAACCCTCCTCCTGCACAAAGTGTGATTGTAAACTTGCACTGATTTTCTTAATGCAAACATGAGAACCTGCACATTCTGGTGGGGCCAGGAATCATGCCTTTTTAACTTTTAATCCATTCATTGTACATATAATTGGAGTTAATTCTGGAATTGTCTTTAAAACCTGCAACATCTTGCTTTAAATATTGCCATCAATATTAAGTCTTTGTTATTAGAAGATAGATTTGTTTTTTTTGAAATGGCCCAAAGGTTATCTGAGATGATCTGGTGAGATAAATGATCAACCTGGGTAATATCTTTATTATTATTTTTTTAAATGAGGTGTGACTAAAATGGAATGAGAGGCATTTTATAGTGCAGTTTATAAATTGGCCCTGAAGAAAGCTCCAGAGAAGGTTTCTCAACAAGTTATTATTATTATTTTTTACAATGTTTATAATATTGACATAATAAATATGTAAACCTCATGCCCTTCTGGAGATTATTTTGTAGGGTATGGATGCTGCTAGATAGTACATTTTCCAAAATAGGTAGAGAGGAGACAAAACTATTCTTATTTGCGATGGCATGATTTTCTCAGAAAATTCTAAAGAATTAGCAAAGAAAATAAATACAACAATAGCTTCAGTAAAGTGGCAGTATACAAAATAAGCCCATATAAATAAAAGATATTTTTACATCAATAATCACATCTAATAAGAATTAATCAAAAAAGGTAAATTCTATTAAAAATAACAACAACAAAAAGAATAAGTTGTCTGGGCAATTAATTTCCAAAGCATACTTAATAGCTTCATAAATAGAAGCACACAATGCCTCTTAAAGAAATTAAGAACAATTAAATAACTGGCGGAATATTCATTGTTTATAGTCAGGCTATGACATGATAAAAATGATAGTACCAACAAAAGTAATTTATGATTTACTGAAATGTCAGTCAAACCACAAAGGAGCTACTTTATAGAGCTAGCAAAATATTAATTATTTATTTGGAGTAACTAAAAAAAATCTAGAATATCAAGGAAAACCAATGGATGATAATAGGAATAAAAGTAATAGCACTTCTATATTATGAATTGGCAATTATCAAAATTACCTGGTAACTAGTTAAAATATAGGAACTGAAATCAGTAACCCAGTATGCAATAGACTTACAAATATGTCATTTAGAAAGGAATTCCTTATTTGACAAGGAAACAAAAAAGCCATCTGGCAGAAATTTCTATACCAAAATCTTTTACCAGAATAAATCACACATGGATATGTGACCTGAATGTTAAAAGTTAGGCCATTTTGAAAAATAGAGAAACACTTTAAGTGCCTTTTGTCAGTATGGCTAAGAAGTGAATTCTTAACCTGACAAGGGATTTATTTTAATTGTTTCCTGGTTCATCCTGGTGTCTGAGGTACTCCTAGCAGAGGTCTTGGTGGTGAATGATCTAGTCTGATGCCAGAGGAGGCTCTGGTCCTGCATTTATTGAATAACTGCTATTTGGCCTCTTGGTGGTCAGAGAAGGCTGAGGCATTGTTGCTTTTCTCATGGGGCTGACTGAGGCAGGATGGATTAAATGCCTCTATGACCCGGACTTTAGGTATAAACTTCCTTGGGTGTTGTGGTGACTCAGGCAGAGGTGCCAGGGAAGCAGTCTTTTGTAAGGTAGATAAGAGCCTTCAATCTCACTTCTTGAATGGGACTAAGACTGGGACACTGTTCTCACCTTCTCCCTTACCCCACATACTGGATTACCTCACTCCTCTTCCCAGCTCCAGACAAAAAAGCCCAGCTCTACGGTAAATAAAACTAGAATGATGTGGTTTCTATATAGCCTTTGATTTCTTTCTGCCTTCCATTTTTTTCTGAATCAGTGATCCCCAGTAGAAAAGAAGTTAATAACCCCTAGTATTTATACTTATCAAAGCTTTGGATGGCAGGAATGGCTAGAGTCGAATTATTTGATCAATTTACTAAAAATGAGGTTAACAAATGTACAGTAAAAGGGAGATATTCTGTTTTTTTTGCACTGATTTTAAATTCTGTGTCCTGATAGGTAGAAAATATTAAACTGATTTTGGGATGGGGTAAATGGGCTGTGTATATGTGAACCAGCCGTCCAAGATTCTGTTAACGTAGAAGGCAAGATTTTTAGTCCGTCTTGGCTTTTTCAAGCAGGTATTTTTAAGCAATTATCATCTTTTCCCTCTCTTCTCTTTATTCTTTGAATCTTAAAGAAGCTTGAAAAGATTCCTGTCAGTGGACTAGGAGTGAATGCTGTCAATCAGGATGGCTTTACCCCTTTGCATGTGGCTGTGCTGCATAGTCGGGCTGACCTGGTCTCCCTCCTTCTGAAGCACGGTGCTGACGTGGACGCCAAGAACACTCATCGCGCTGTCCCCCTCCATCTTGCCTGCCAGAAGGGACATTTTCAGGTAGTGTGCTCTCGAGCATTAGCCCCAGTGGTTCCTGTTACCAACGGCAGCCTTGGCAGACTGGATCTTTTGGTTGGAAGCTCCATTGTGAAAAGGGAGCGAGAGCAAGAAACCCCAAAGGGCCACGGAGATGACTGGGGAGGGTTGGTGAGGATGGGAAGACTTGGGATCACACCCTGGAAATAAACTAGCATTGATTGTTAAAGGCCTGTGTCCTTCAAAGCCATGACACTTGGAAATCCCTTGGAAACCTCCAGGATGGAGGAGCTGACTCCCAGTGCCCTCCCTCAGGACGGAAGCTGCTCGTAGTTTAACTAACTCTGTGGGGTCTGTCCTAGAGAAGCTTTTATGGGGGTCTCTGCAGTGGTGATGGCAGTGCCTGATAGCCCTCAAAAGCAAAAAGAACCTTGGGGTTACTTTTTACCTCAGGGAACTAACTAGATAAGGACTGAAGTGGCCAAAGCCAATCCGAACTCAGTTTGAATTGGGCTGACCTATTCCTTCCCCACATTCAGCCACAATGGTGTTAACAGGGCTTATCAGAGTCAGATATTTTGCTGACCTTTGATGTACTGTGGATGATTTGCCATTGGAGCTTCAACCTTCACATGTATTAAGGGGGGGTGGATGGTGCTGATAAAATCTAATTTGTCGTTGAAGAATTTTCAGTAGCCTATGACTTTTTTAGTCTAAAGTTCTTTATCATTCTTCTTTTGGAATAGGTGGTGAAGAACCTGATGGACTTCAATGCAAAACAAAATAAAAAGGACTCAAGTGGCAACACCCCCCTCATTTATGCTTGTATGCATGGCCATCATGAAAGTGCTGCCTTGTTACTGGAAGTAAGAAAAGCCTCCAGAAGGCTGGGTTTTTCCTGAAGTGAGATAGGTTGGGACCTCACATGGGGAACGCCAGATCGGCCCCAGTAGCTGCCTTCAGTTTCAGCTGAGTGGCTCTTGTTCTTTGGAGCTACTTTATTTGTATAGATAGGGAGACTTAAGGCACAACACAAGCCTTGGAGTGTGGGTGGGGCAAATGAAATGAGTGCTGCTTTTGGTGGTTCTCTAGACCTATGCACTAGTGTCAGACTTCAGGGGCCTCATTTGTACCAGGCTGAAAAATACAACTTGTAAAAGGAATGTATTCACTCCTTTGGGAGTTTTCATATGGATGGAAAGGTTGGAGACTTGAGTAACTGGCGTGTGAGGCTTTGTGTTGTGTTGGTTGTCCATTCTGTTCTCTTATGGTCCTTCTTTCATGTTTGAATATCATCTGCCATTTGAATGCATCTCCTTGATAGTTTTTACAAGGAAATAATCAGTACTAGTGCCATCCTGCTAGCTTTGTACCCCTATTTCCTGTGATTATCCCTATGATGAAAGTTTTTCTTTTTTCCAGCATGGGGCCTCCCTTAATGCTTCAAACAATAGGGGCAACACAGCATTGCATGAAGCTGTAATAGGAAATCATGCCGTCCTGGTCGAACTTCTGTTGCTTCATGGGGCATCAGTCCACGTCAGAAATAAGAGACAGTGTACACCTCTAGACTGTGTAGAACAGGTAGGTGAAGAAAATTTCTAAAGAACAAAAGTCTCAAAGCAGCTGTCCTCAAAACCATTTGGTACTAAGAAATAGAATAGTGCATCAGTGGAATAATCACAATTGTCAATGACTATAATAATCTAGGGTTTGATAAGTTCAAAGATTCCAGCTTCTTACTATTTGATAAAAATTTCTTGGAAAAATGGAAAACTAGTATAGCAGAAACTAGACACTAACCATCTAATAACCCTATACCATAATAAGGTTGATTATGGATTCATGATTTAGACATAAAAGGATGATACTCTAAGGAAATTAGGAGAACAAGGGATAGTATATCTCTCAGATCTGTGGAGAAGGAAGGAATTTGTGGTCAAAGAAGAACTGAAGACCATTATGAAATCTAAAATGGATAATTTGGATTATATTAAATTAAAAGGATTTTTGTACAAACAAAACTAATACAGCAGAGATTAGAATGCTCTAAATCACTGTTAACTAGAGAAATGCAAATTAAGACATCTCTGAAGTACCACCACACACCTCTCAATTTGGCTAAGATAGCAGCAAAAGATAATGATAAATGTTGGAGGGGATGTTGATGAAATTATGAACTGATCCAACCATTCTGGAGAGCAGTTTAGAACTGCATACCCTTTGACTCAGGATTGTCTCTACTGGGTCTATAAGAACCAATCAGCAGGATGATTTCAGAAAGGTTTGGAGAGACTTACATCAACTGATGTTGAATGAAGTGAGTAGAACCAAGAGAATATTAACATTGTACATAGCAACAATAAAATTATGTAATGATCAACTCTGATGTGGTTCTTGAGGTGATTCAGGCCAGTTCCAATAGACTTGTGATAGAGAGAGCCATCAGCATCTAGAGAAAGGGGACTGATTGTGGATCATCACAGTATTTTCACCTTTTTTGTTGTTGTTTGCTTGCTTGTTTTTTTCTTTCTCATTTTCCTCCCTTTTGATCTGATTTTTATCATGCATCATGTTAAATGTAGAAGCATGTTTAGAAGAATGGCACATGCTTAACCTATGTTGGATTACTTGTTGTCTAGGGCAGGGAGATGGGAAGAGAGGGAGAAAAATTTAGAACACACGATTTTGCAAAGGTGAATGTTAAATTATTTTTATATGTATCTTGAAAAACAAAAAGATATTTTTAAAAAAGAATTAAAGTCTCCATGACATTGAATTTCTTTTGTCTAAATTAGATTCAGGTGATTCTTCAGATTGCTGTGACTGGTGATAGGGAAAGTAGGTGTAGAATGTGTTAGGCTACTGCTATAGGGAGTTATGACTTTTTTGTTTATTTTTAATATACATTGTTTTTTGAATTATATTTGGGGAGAAAAATCAGAGCAAACAGGAAAAACCATGGGAGAGATAAAAAACAGAAAAAAGAAGTAAACATAGATGTATTGATTTACATTCAATCTCCTTAGTTGTTTTTCTGGTTGCAGATGGCATTTTCTATCCAAAATCTATTGGGATTGCTTTGGATCAGTGAACTACTGAGAAGAACCAAGCCTTTCATAATTGATCATCGCACATTCTCACTGTTATTGTGTACAGCGGAATCCTGGTTCTGCTTGTTTTGCTCGGCATCAGTTCATATAAATCTTTCCAGGCCTTTCTATAATCAGCTCGTTCATTATTTTTTATAGAACAATAATATTCCATAACACTCATACACCATAACTTATTCAGCCATTCTTCAACTGATGAGCATCCATTCAGTTTCCAGTTTCTTGCCACTACAAAAAGGGCTGCCAGAAACATTTCTGCACATGTGGGTCCTTTTTCCTCCTTTATAATTTCTTTGGGATATAAGCCCAGTAATGGCACTGCTGGGTCAAAGGATATGTGCAGTTTTTGATAGCCCTTTGGCCTCAGTTCCAGATTCCTCTCCAGAGTGGATGGATCAGTTCACAGGAGTTAGGACATTCCTGTATATTCTTTGTATTCTCTGTACCAGTATGTGAATCCTCTTCCTCTCCCTGCTGTACTCTAATCGTGACTAGATTAAGAGCCATGTTTTATCTTTCATATTTCCTGTCGGCGCATACCTAATACCTATTTTATACATAGGTGCTATGTAAGTTTGCTGAGGGAGAGAGTTTTCTACATTCTCAACAGTTGTATCATGGCTTATGCCCACTCCTGGAGCTATGGGGCTGACTCGGGTCTTGAATTCTCCTTTGCAGATTTGAGTAGCCCAGGGAATCCTGCCTTGCTTCAGCATCAGAGCTGGACTTGCTGGTATTTCTGGTTCAAATTTCTTCACTAGGAATGTGCCACAGTCTCCTTACCAAGATAAGGAGTAGCTAGCCAATTAAATGACATGTTAGACATGATTTCAGTGGCGAAATCATCTTGACCATGAAAGATTGTTGCTAAGTTTGATAGAGAAAGGGATGGTGATGCAACTTTAGGGCCTATTCATCTCAGTACTCTGTGTTATGTTTCACCCCAAACCATACAGGATTCACCTGACATGTTACAGGTAGAGTGACTCGTTTAAATCTGTGTTTTTATTGGGGGTATAGAATTGGTAGGTAAATTATATAGCTGATCCCTGAGTTTGTGGTTTAAAAGGACATGATAGCCAAATGAAGAGGAATTTTTGACACAGATTCTTAGGCCAAACAGAATTTTGTGTGATATTGAAGACTACATGCTAATAATAATAATAATAATAATAAAGTCTGTTTTACTAAATTTTAGGGTGTGTTTTGTGATAGGTTTGTTCTGTATACTATTTTAAGAAAAAGGGTAGCCTGTGAGTTTTCCTGGCTAGCTAGATGAATCTTTGTTTGACTAACATTTCTAGGTAGTTCCTTTGGATATAGGTTGAAAATCGTTAACCAGTTTGTTGCTATGAATTCAAAAAGTAATTGTTAAATGACCATTTCCCTCCTTAAACTTATAGAATTCAAAGATCATGGAACTGTTGCAGACGGTACCCAGCTGTATTGCAGTATTAGAAGATACTGCAGAGACAGATGGTGAAAGGCATGCTGCTGTTAAGATCAGGAAAAAATGTAAGAATTTTCCCCTTAGATATGTAACTATATAAAACTCTTTCCCGTCTTTTCTGTGTAAATGTGAAAGTGTATCGGAAATATAATTTACAAGGGGCCAGTGGGAGTTGCAGGGAAGCTCCTTCTAGCTGAAGAGATTTTTATGGAGATAGTGAGAGAGAGACCAATCCATAGTAACACATGTAGTGTGTTTTACAGCTCACCAAGCACTTTCCTATCTTTATCCTATTTATTCCTTACAGCAACCCTGTGAGGTAGGTAGTGTAATACTATTGTTTTACAGATAAAGAAGCTGAGGCTCAGAGAATGGAAGTGACTTGCTTCTTGTCACATAGTTGTTAAGTGAAAGAGATGGGGACTCAACTCCAAACTCCAGAGGTTTTTTTATATCTCTTGAATATATTCACCCACCTAAATTTAATATTCTCCAAGAAACAAAATTTGAGGTTTTATTTTATATATTTTTAAAAAATGAAGATAAATAATCCAAGTGCCGAGCAACTGTTTGCCCATAGTTAGGAAGCTTTTTAGTTATATTAGTAGTAAGCACTGAATGTTAATAAGATGTATCATCTTAGCTTGAACCTAAATAAAGCTTCATGTTTCTTAGGTTGATGAGGGAAATAGTTTCCATTAATATTTATTACAAAACTATAGACTGCTTCATGGGATTTCTCTCGGATTGTGCCAGGTGTACACATAAATTTGCTGCCTGGGCAAATGCCACCTAAAGCATTTTTGAATAATCATGTTAAGTAGCTAATTGCTCCATCTTCGTGGAAAAGGGGACAAAATAGAGGAAGATGAGGGATTTTTGTTTTTAATACACAAATCAGTCATCAGCATCAGATCTTTCCAGAATGAAAGATTTTTCTTTATACTTGATTATTTTCTTAGTAATAGAAAAATTTATAAAGTGTCCATACAAGTTGTTGGGTTCTGTGTAGTAACAAAAAGTGCAGCTAAGGAAACTTTGTGATGCAATAGTCAGAAAGAGCTGAGTTCAAATGCAGCCTCAGATTTTTTCAACTTTATGATCCTAGATAAGATACTTTACCTCTTGTCTGTAAGTGTCTCATTTGTAAAATGGGAATAATAGTAGCACCAACCAAAGCATAATCCCTGGCACTTAGTAAATACTATATAAATATTAATGTTCTTAGTGATTATATTTCAGGAGTTTTTTTTTTTTACCATAATTAGATATTTTATAACAATTTATATCATAGTTTGAGAAGTTGTTTCAGCTAATGTCACAAACTTTAGTTCTTATTTTATAAACAAACTTATGAAATCAGAATTCAGTACCAACTTGGAGATTGCCTTTTAGATTTAAGTACTGTCTTATTTTTTACTTAATTGCACATCTGCCTTATGCGCCTAAGATGATACAAAGTGCCCTCTAAGTTGGCCTAAAAAAAATAAACAATGGGCAAAGCATTTAGAAAGAAATAAGTGAAATTCATTATAGTAAATAATCAAAATTTAAAGATAGTATTACTTATGATTTTTAAAAAATATTACTAAGATGTCAAATTTAAAGATAGTATTACTTATGATTTTTAAAAAATATTACTAAAAGGTCATTTGACCTTAGCAGTATTCAGATTTTAGTTCATTTTTTATGTTACATCCTACAGTGAATTCAAGGACACATGGACCACCAGATGATACTTTAAACAGAAGATTTCAATTTGTCCATTCAGTTAATCAGTTTAAGTAAGTTTTTTTTTTTTAATTCTACTTAGTATTATCTTTTTTTGTTGTAAAATTTTACATTTTATTTGAAGCTGGAAAGATGCAATTTAAACCATTTTTAAAAAAATATTTTTTATTCATTTAAATGCTGCCATCTTGTGGTGATCTTATGTTGTTTCATAAGGCTCTTTGATGTGACTTACTTTTATAACTTTATTGTACCTATTATAATAGAGCAAAAACTTTACGGGAAACCATAACAAGAGACAGAAGTGTTCCCAATTTTGATGATGACTTACTGAATCAGGTAAGTTTTCAAACTTAAACTTTGTTTAATGTTAAAAATAAGCTGAGTGAGGACCTTATGTATTTTTATCAACCTAAAGTATCATAATCATACTCTATTAATTCAGTAGTAAGGCTTATTTACCTTTCCTGTACATTTATCATTTGTTTTTTATGCTGTCACTACAACATAAGAATTATCAATTTCATAGCAAAAATGAGCATTTTTAGTGATACGATCAACAGAATTTGCACTTTGGTATTTTTTATTATTCTTTCAAAATTTTTTTAGTTGAAGGTGTAAAACTGAGGAAAAACATAAAAGTACTATTATGTTAGGCATGTGGGAAGTCATGCCTGGTAAATGAAATGGATATGACCTTGGAAAATGTAAATTGATTGCTATGTACAGAAGTTATCTACTTTATAAATTAATGAATCTGAAAAGGGGGGAAAAACACCCTGCAAATCAGTGGATCTAGCCACTAGCCATGGCAAACATTCAGTTGAGTTGGATATGTAACTAAGATTTCTTTCTTTCTTTCTGGTTATTATTATAGCTTTTTATTGACAAAACATATGCACGGGTAATTTTTCAACATTGACCCTTGCAAATACTTTTGTTCCAACTTTTCTCCTTCTTCCCTCTACCCCCCATCCCCAAGCTGGCAGACAGTCCCATACATGTTAAACATGTAACTAAGATTTCTTAATACCATGACTTAAATGTTTGTATTTGAAAACTATGACCCAATCTACAGAAGACAGAAATGTGAGATTGTTAATCACTATTTTTGTTCCAGAGATTGGGCTTTTGACAATGAGAATTAGAATGGATATTTGTGCCTACTAATATTAAGTAGAAATTTCATGTCCTATTTCAATCCATTCCTATTTGTGATTACTGAGACACTAAGAAAATGGGCGAGATCCCTCCTTTTTACCAATAAATCTCACTCATGGAGATGGTGTTTGAGGGCAAATAAGTTCACAGACATAGTAGTGAAAATCTCAGAAGACATATGCTTGGTAGTGACACTGAAGGAACATCTTTTAGCGGCCTTTACCATTTTTTTACTCTTTCTCCAGCCAGCAGTTCTGAGCAGTATTAAGGTCAAGTTAGAAGATGACCAACTGGAGCAGAGCAAATCTGAGCCTACTGATGAAGAAAACAAAAGTAGCCCTGTGACGGACACAATGAGACAGACTGCTCATAGAACTAAGCGGATGCAGCGGAGGCACACTCTCAATGAAGCAGTAGTATCACAGGACCCAGAGACTGCTCATAATAGTGACTTATCAGCTCCTCAAGAGCCAAATGTTTCACCATCTGAAGACTCTTAGCAGTAACAAAATTCATTTGCTGCCAAAAAGTAAAGAATAGCAAGATTATGTTGCTGATGTTTAAATTAAGGCTTAGGACCTCACTTTTGCAACTGGCTTAGAAGAGTAATAAGTTTTCAGCAGAAAGTTGTTGCAGGATTTGTACTTTAGAGCTGGAGACTATTTTCTGAATGTTTTCCTTGTTACTGCTTTGTGGCAGACTGACCTAGGAAAAAATTAATATAAAGAATGTACCCAAAAATTTCCCTCTCCTTTGGCTTCTTTTGAAGTTAAAGCACTTGAAAAGAAAAGACAGAAAAAAGCAATGGTTTCAGAATCACTAAGGCCTGGGTTTAAGTATTTGTGCCCTTTGGTTAAAGTGAGAAATTCTGATGACCTTTTCTACTGAAAGAAATTTTGAGCCACTGTAGTATTTTAAGTATGAAGTAGCAAAATTTGTAAGTTCAATTTCTTTATGCTGCTGCAATAAGCTGAATAAAGCAGTTAATCTTCATGATACTGTGAAGATGCTGTACAGAATATACATTTAAATGAAGAAAGCAAAATTTGAAAAACAACACTCCTTTGCAAAGCAACACAAGGATAACCAAATCACAATTAAATGCATTTATTTTTAGTAAAGATATGTTGTTTGTCCTGCAAAATATATATGAAAAAAGCTAGGTGTAGTGCTTTTACTAGCAAGATATACAGATAATTTGGTCCTCTTTACATATGTATCTATAACAGTGAGAACTTGAACATTCATGGAAGCTCTTCTCCTAGTTAGGATACTCTTCCTTAAATATACCTTACTTCAAGGAAGGCCACCAAATTAGAGATGAGATTGGGCACATCTTTCCTAACAAACAGGTTTTTGATTAAACTGTTGTGAACATGTTACAAACCAGGTTAATGTGATTTTGATTTAAGAAATCATTGCCATATTCACATTTGTTCCTTTTATAAATTTCTAAAGAAAAGATTGGTTTTATTTTTTAATGTATGCTATTGATAACTTGTCTAAGGCCCAAACTTTCGGGATTGTTTAGAGTATGTTTTCAAATACCTTTTTACTATAGAAAAATGGCTTGTGCATGTTATTGGAAACACTTGTGTGCTTGTAAAAGGAAGGGATTTATGTATATTTTTCTAAAAAAATAATTTATGATTTCTTCTAATTTTCTAATGTGCCTTGGATATGTGCCAAATGATGGAAAAGAAACAGTAAAATTTATGATTGTTGAAAATATCTAAATCTCATTTTTTTTATCAGTGTTTGGGATAGGTATCTAGAGCTATTTTAACCACCTTCATCTATAATATATGATATTTTCTTGAGGAGATAGTTAAAATGAACTTCAATAGTAGGCATCTACTGAGTCCCATTAAATGCTTCATACTTAAATCCAAGGGGGAATACTGACCCAGTAATTGGTTTTAACTGAAAAACTGTCTTGAAAGAGCTGTCTTTCTGCAGTAAGCAGGATAGCCTATTCTCTCTCCCTTTCTCTCCCTCTTCCTCCTTCTTTCTCTTCCTTTCTTTTTCTCTTCCTCTCCCTCCCCCTCCCACACGACTTGAATGCATGATCTTCATCTTTTTTCTAGCACCCTGCTATAGCTGACTTAGCCCAAACTATCACTAGTTTTGCTTACAGAGGAGCCCTTGATCTGGGATTAAGTTAATAAATAAGGATTTACTGTTTGTGAGGTGCTATGCTAAACACAAATTTGATGATACAAAGTAAGGGAAAAAATAGTCACTGCCCTTGGAGAGCTCACAGTCTACATGGGGATATAAGACTAGATAAATTGACAGAGAAAAGGCATTCACATCAAAGGAGATCAGTGGAAGGTAGGCCTTTAGCTGAGCCTTCCAGGAAGCTAGAAGAGAGATGAAGAGCATTTTAGAAAGGGGAAACACCGGGGAGAAGGCAAGGCAGCCAGTATCGTTGGATATGAAAGGGAGTAGTAAGGTGCAAGAAGCCTGAGAAGAAGGGGCCAAGTTGTATTGGATCCTAGGGGCAATAGAAACACTGGCATTTAACATGTAGCAGGGGGCTGTGATCAGACCTACAATTTAAAAGAGACACTTTGATAGCTGAATGAGGAGGTGTGGGGAGTGATGAGGCTGGGAGACCCATCGGAAGGGATATCATCGGAAGACTATTGTAGGAGGTAGACAGGATGGTGGAAGAGAAGATAGTGTACATTCAACTGAAATGCTTCCAAACAGTGCCAGAAAATGCACCAGACTGAATCCTAGTCAGGAAATCCAAGAAAAAGCATTACAGAGTCATTTTTCCTGCCCAAGTTGGCATTGGAAGATGGAAAGGTCCAAATTGCTCTCCAGAATGGCTGGATTAGTTCACAGTTCCACCAACAATGTATCAGTGTCCCTGATTCATCATTATCTTTTCCTATCATCTTAGCCAATCTGAGAAGTGTGTAGAAGCATCTCCGAGTTGTCTTAATTTGCAGTTCTCTGATCAATAGTGATTTTCACATGACTAGAAATGGTTTCAATTTCTTCATCTGAAAATTGTCTATCCATATCCTTTGACTATCAGCTAGAAAATGGTTCGAATTCTTATAAATTTGAGTCAATTCTCTATATAGAGGCCTTTATCAGAACCCTGGAAAGTAAGAAGTAAAAAATTTTTCCCAGTTTATTGCTGCCCTTCTAATGTTGTCTGCATTGGTTTTGTTTGTATGCAATTTTTTTAACTTAATAGAATAAAAATTATCCATCTTCCATTCCATAGTGTACTTTAGTTCTTTGGCTACAAATTCTGAAGGCTGAACTTTAATTGGGATTTAAAGGGAGTCAGGAAGGGTCAATAGTCTAAGGGAAGGAGGAAAAGTATCCAGGGGACAGAGAGATACCTTGGGACCAAGAGGTGTAGTGTCTTGTCTGTGGAACAGCCAGGTCAGTGTCACTAGATCAGAATATATGTTGAGAAAAGGTAGGAGGGGGCTAGGTTACAAAGGGTTTAAAATGCCAAATAATACATTTTGTATTTAACCTTGGTAGTAATAGGAACTTTTGGGGTGGAAAAGTGGAAGGGTGAAGTGATGACATGATTGAACCTGCACTTTAGGAAAATCACTTTAGTGATGAATGAAGATTGGATTGGAGTGGGGAGAGACTTGAGGCAGGCAGACCTGCCAGTGGGTTATTGCAGTTGTCCAATGAGATGATGAGAGTCTGTATCAGAATGGTGTAGCGGTGTCAGAGGAAAAAGGGATTACATTGGAGTGAGATTGACAGGCTTTGGCAACAGCTTTAGCATGCATGTGTGTGATCCTCCAATATAGTTAACCCCTCTTTTTGTGTCCTTAGTATTCTGTTGGGTCTCAATTCTCTTGGGTGTTTTTGTACTCTTGCCACATGATAGGATATAATCAATTTGTTTTTATTCATTCTTTATTACTAGCATCCATCTTTTGTATTTGTAAAGACATCTGAAACCAGGGATTTGCTTTAGATGCTCTACTGTCTAGTCTCCTCTAGGGCCTCTTTCTTAGTCATTGCTAGAAGGATTCTTGCCAGTCTTAAAGAAGCAATCTTAAACCTGGAGGATAGTCATCTATCTACCTGAGAGCCAGTGTGGCTTCAAAAGGCATCAAGAAATGATGGAGATGGTGTTTGCTGCTTACCCATAAGAGGTATATAACATTCATCTGTCTAATGAAAGTCTTTGAAATGGGCATTCATGAGGACTTGTAAAAAATCATGGCAAAATTTGTTTGCCCAGAGAAGTTCATCAGTATTGTACATCAATTTAATGACTGCATGTTTGCCCAAGTTCTGGATAACGGACCATGTTCTGGTGGTTTTCCTGTAACCAGTGGAGCGAAGCAGGGCTCTGTGTGTTTATTCCTGTGCTTTCTTGGGTGATGTTTTCAGCAATGTTGTTCAACCAGGATGAAAAACATTATCAAGGTCAGTTACTGAAGAGACAATAAATTATTTAACTTGAAAAGGCTACAAGCCAAGACTGAAGCGGAGGGAGAGTTGGCACATGGCTGATGATTGTACACTCAGTGCAGCCTCTGGGGCTACCATCAAGTATGATCCACTGCTTATGCTAATTGTGGCTCAGCAATTAGAACGGAAGTTCTTCACAAGTCAGCACCGCCCTGTCTGTAGAACTGGTAGTTCCAGCAAATGAAGCAACTTTGAATGCCATTTACTTGCCTTGGCAGTATACTTCCCAGGGATGTACACATAAATGGGCACTCGTTGTCAGAGCTAGCTGAGTATTTGGGAGGCTCTGAAGGAAAGTAGGGAAGAAAGAAGGGATTGGACTGGCTACCAAACGGAAAGTATGTAGAGCTATTGTGCTGACCTCATTGTTATATGCCTAGGAAACCCCATCAGTCTACTTGTACCCTGCCAGGAAACAGAATTGTTTCCATTGGAATTATCTCAGGAAGATTCTGAACATTACCTGGCGAGATAAGATACTAGAAATTGCAGTCTTTTCTTGAGCTGAACTCAAAAACATTCCACCTCTCTTGGGCTGGCCATGTGGTCTGAATGCCGAATGTTTGCCTAAAGAGAACTCACCCGAGGCAAGCGCTCCCAAGTAAATCAGGAGGGACACAAGCACACGCTGTCTCTGAAAAAACTTTGGAATCGATTGTGAGACAGGAGAGATCCTGGCACAGGCCGCCCATGATGGCCTGTCTGCATCAAAGAAAGCGCTGTGCTCCAGAAGCAAGGTAGGATTGGGGTAGTTCAAAAGAAGTATTAGATGGGTGTAGAGACATCCCTGCACATGTGCACGTGGACTATTTGGGGCTGACTTGTGCTAGAGCCGTCCATACTCCGCACCTTGACCCCCCCAACATAGTGATGTCATTTTGGCCCTCTGACAGACATCAACCAAATTAAGTCTCTCCTAAGTTACTGGTTCCTCCTTGTGTCAGGCTTATTGGATCTGCTGTTTTCCTCCTTGATCTCTTTTCAGTTTTAAGCCATTGTTGTCAGATTCTAGGAAAATGTTGGTTTTTTTTTTTTAACCAGCATTGTAAGTGTGTTCTGTTGTAAATCATAAGCCTCTCATGCCTGCGTTTTAAGCTGTGAACCATTTTAGAAATCCAAATCCTGCACTCAGTCATCATCTTCCTAGGCAGCTATTAATGTTTCTAAATATGTCAATTGGTAGTATTAGTGAAAATAGTCTGGGCCCTTACAGCCTTTAGATTTTTCACCAGGGTTTTGTAGCCATGGGCAATAATTTCAGGGTTCCTTTTAGAAGCATCTTTTTCCCCAACATAGATGGTCAGAACTGGTACTCAGACTTGCCTAAATGTCAGAATACTCTCTGGATATTTACCTAGGATGACAGCAAGACATATTTGTCCCTTTGAAAAAGTGCTACATTAGTATCCCCAGAGCATGGAATCATGAAATACTTTATTTTTCCTTCTGTTGCCCATTTCTGGATGATTTCTTATTTGAAAATACTTGTAGAATAAAACCATCATTTCTTAGAAACATGCTGTTTCTCCCAGAGATTATCCAGCTATCTCAGATGCAGGAACTTAATTCTTACCTCTAAAACATTCAATGGTCTTCTCCTTCTTCCTTCTATGCCATATTTTTCCACTTTCCAATGTGGTACAGGCAAGGATTCCTCCCTACCTCTTTATGTATTTTTTGTTTGTTTCCTTCTCGGAATACTTCTGTTATTCTTTCATGAAACACTTCACTCAACTTAAAGAACAGAAAAATATACAGGATTAACAGGTTACTTGGTAGAGGTGGAAGCAAATAGCATCTTTTCTGCAATTCACCTCAAAATTCTCCTTGCTTTTTATACCTGGTTTAGGAAGTATCCAGTCCTTTGTCATTTTGGAGGTATTACTCTAGAGTGGCAAATAGCCCATCTGCTAATTCTGTTAATGGTTCTGAAAGTTTAAGTTGCCGTGGGCTGCTGAATAAAGATAGGTGGTGTAGTAGATGGAACACTGGGCCTGAAGTCAGAAAGACTTGAGTTCAAATCAGGTCCCAGATATTTACTGTGTAACCTTGGGCAAGTTACTTAAACCCTTTGCCTCTTAGTATGGAGATAATAACACCTATTTCTTAGCGTTGTCTTGAGGATCAAATAATTAGAAATTTTGTGCAGTGTCTGGCACTATGTAAATGTTAGCTATTATTATTAAAAGGTTTATGGTAATCATCACTGGGGAACAAAATAGAATTTTTTAACACATTATGAAATCTAATGACTTCTTTATTATTTCTTTATATAAAATTTAAAGCCATGTATTAGTAATTCTTATAGTTTTATACGTTTCTGTAGGTTACATGCTTTTATTACATGAAGATATAATTGACACGGATTTATAACTGAGTTATCCATCTCAATCAAACAATGAACAGAGGCAGGAACTCCAAGTCTTGATTTAAATCATAGTGAAAGCAGGTGTAGTTCTCACATGAATCCACTGACCAGTGTTTTTTTTTTCTGTCAAGTGTTTTGTCTGATCCTAAACTCTGGGCTAGGCTCAGAAGAAAGGTGGAACCATTTGCAAGGAAGAGACAAGGGATCTTGGGACTGTGAGAAGTCTTCTTTGTCCCAGACAAGATAACGAATAAAGATTTAGTATGCTAATCATTTCCTATAGCCACAAGATATTGAAGAATTATGTCCACTGTACCAGCTAAAGATAAGCTTTTTTGCAAAATGGAAAATTTTTTTATTCTCCTATATAAACAGTGATTTATTCAACAAATATTAAATGCCAACTGAGTGGAGAGTAAGACATTGGAGAGAGATTAAGTTTAGATGAGTTGTGGTTTCTATCCTTATTTGGAGCATCTAATTTAATCCTCATAGCTACCTATGAGATAGATGCAATTATCCTCATTTTACAGATGAGGAAACCAGACCAAGATGAAAGGATTTGCTCAGCATCACATATCTACTTGAGAATATAACGTATACACATCACTAGAATACACCTTATACAACAGATATATTAGAGAAATACAAAACAAAGTGTCATGTAAGATCCAAAGGGGCAGATCTCTTATCAATAGGAAAGATATTTTGGAGGAAAGGACATTTTAGTTGCATTTATAGAAATTTAGCCATCTTCTTCCTTGGACTCCCTATGAAGCAAGTAGCTTTCCCCAAAGGAGGGAGTGGGGATGGGGCTGAGGGAGGACTACCCACCTTCTTCCCTCACACTCCGGAATGGCTGCTCTGGGCTCATGGATCTTAGGTCCCACTGAAGCAAGCCTGAGTTGGGGCTTTATTCCACCTCTGTTTGATCTTTCCTAAATCTAGTGAAGAAGAACGAGCTACTATGTGAGTCTGAAGTTTGGTGGTCCTGGCTTCTCTGGTTAGGCTGATTGATTGGAAAGGAAAAAAGTCCTTATTAACTCTTAGTTTTGTTGAAGATGAGCATCAGTTGGAGGATAAGCCCAGTCCTTAGTCTGGCTTGCCTGAAGACAGAAAGTGCAGGGCTGAAGTAAAATGGAAAATGCTTATTGATCAGCAGTCCCACAAATTTCTTCATGTTTATGTGGTTTAAGTGTCAACTTTCTGGCAGAGTTCAAATAGCTGTTGCTGCTTTCATTCAAATCTCCCCCCCTTCCCGCCAATTTGTGCTTGTGCCTATTTTATGTTTAACATTCTTCTGTGTGTAGGAAATATCTGACCTGTACCTGAATGAAAAAAAAATTCAAAAGGCATGGGGAAAAGAAGATATGAAGGCAAGGCAACATAGGGCTTATTGAAGGGTAGGAAACGAGGCCTGCTTACTGTGGATCAGGAGCAGCAACAGACAGACAGAAAGATGGTATGTCATGGGGCTCAGATGGTCAGAGTGGCGAGGGTGCTAAGTAGTAGAAAGGAGGGCTGGGGTCAGGGCTTGGGCCTGAGGTGAGGGAGAGAGGCAGGATTACCATACCTGCCTGGTGGGGCACCAGTCATGTGGCCTGGGTGGGAGGAGCAGTGGGATGAGGAAAAGTGGGAGGTCACAGACTTGGGGCTCATTCAGTCCCAACCTTTTATAAATGAGGGGAGAGGGCTCCCAGCACTGAGGTGGCTCTGACCAAGATCCTGTGGGTGGAAACAGCCGAGCAGGCCCTGATCCCTGGGCATCAGATCAGAGCAGGACCCTTCTCTTTGCTGGGGTAGGACTGACAGGGACTGGCAAATGACTGGAGAGGGAGCACTCTAGAGATCTGGCAGAGCAGGTAGGGGAGGCACGGCTGGGTAATATTGCCAACATTCACCACCAGGAGAGCGTGGCTGTGGGCAGACATCTGAAGAACACTGATGTCAGGGAATGGGGAATGAAGATGTCCCAAATGAAATCAATCCCTACTTTTGACCTTGTTTAAAATGAGGCAGCTGGGGACCACAGTTAAGAAAGTCTTGCCAGGAGTCCTACCTGGTCACTGATTGGCGATGTGATCCTGGGCAGGTCTTTTAAACCTGGTCCTTTATCTGTAAAATGGAAGTAATAGCACCAACCCCCCCTGGCTTTTTGTGACCATCAAATGAGATAACAGAAGCAAAGAGCTTTGGCAACCTTAAGTGTTATAGCTATGCCAGCCACTTTTTTTTTTTCCTGAGGCAAATGAGGTTAAGTGACTTGCCCAGGTCACATAACTAGGGAGTGTTAAGTGTCTGAGGCCAGATTTGGACTCAGAGCACCAGCCCTGAAGTCAGGAGAACCTAACTACTGTGCTACCTAGTTGCCTCCCACCATTAACTTTTATTTCTATTGTAATTATCAGTAACAATACAAAAAAACAACTAAATCTTAGTTTTAATAGCCACCCCCCTCTGATGCTTTACAAATCCTTGCCTGGACATTTTCAGGTTCAGTCCTTGTCCTGTTTATCTTTTAGAGTCTAGGGAAAACCTGTGAGATTTGGGGTCTGTGTTAACCAAAGTGTTATTTCATTCATATTTTTTTTTTTTTAAATCAGGACCATGCATGAGTTTTAAAATCATGCCAGTTTTTTCCCCTACTTGGAGCTCCAACCAGATTTAAAAATACTTTAAAAAGCAGGGGTTCTCTCTCCTTGCTGAACTTTGAAGCTATTGTTCCATTTGGGCACCTATAGATCCAGGACTTCTCTCCTATGTCCTATTTCCAACTCTCCCAGACATCTCTACCTAGATGTCCTTAGAGGAACCTCAAACTCATCTTTCCTCCTAAACCAAACCCTTTTCCTAATTCCCAATTTTGTGAGGGCAGTACCATTCTTTAGTACCCCAGGTTCATGACTTGGATGTTATCTCCAATTATGTCTCCTCTCCATCCCATTATCCTGTTATCTACACTACCCTACAACCACCCTAGTTCAGAATCTTACTATCTCCCATCTGGACTACTTTAACAGCTTACTAATTGGTCTTCATGCATCCTCTTTTCCAATGTAGAATCCATACTGATACTCCTAAAGTCTAGGCCTGATCATGTCACTCCACTCAAGAAGTTTCAATGGCTTTTGATTGCTTCTAGCATGAAATCCCAGCTCTTCTTTGGCACCAGATTATAAATTGCTTTAAATGCCAATCTGACTTTTCAGCTAAGCAGGTCTGCTTCTTTTTTCCTATGTATTAATGTCCATCTCCTATCTTTCTACTTCTGTACAGGGTGTCTCTTATTTCTGCCTATTCAAACTCCTAAATTCCTACAAGGGCCACCTTCAATATGTAAGATGCCTCTTGCGATTCTTTCTTCAACTACCTTCCCACCCCAGTAATTTTCAGTATATTTTGAATACATTTTATATTTACTGAGATGTATACATGCAGATTTCAAATTTGCTTTGTATTCTTATTATCAGCACCCAGCAGGTGCTTAATAAATGTTCAGTGAATTGAGGGAATTTAAACATTTATGATTTATTGCAGGTAATTACTATCAAGATTAACGTATACTTTGGATCTGAGCCATCCCCATGATCCTAGAGCACATCAAGCTGCTTAGAATAATCCTGTTTTTTTGAAAGGTGAGACATTCTGTCACCAGCCAAGGTTCTCAGCATTTGACAGTAAGTAAAAGAGCCATTACTCAAACTCATCCAAAGTCTATGAGTGTGAATTTGTGCCAGTATCAAGTTTTATGATTGTGAGCACATGGTAGGATCTTAACAGATAATGAGATATGGATTAAATGATGTGACAAAATATGCCCAAAGTTTGTACTTTTTTTGATTAAGAAGTGAAAGATTTTTGCTTTTAAATTGTCAAGAGAAAAGCCAACTTTAATACATTTATGATCATTTTCTAGGATTACTTTCAGCAATTTCCTAAAAATTAGCCTAATTTTGATAGTCTGTTACAGTAGAAATTTGATGCAGCTTTGTTATTTCAACTTATAGAAGGGTTTGCATTAAAACAAGAAACTATTAGGTCAGTTTCGGTGAGGATATACAACTGAAGTTATTTTTATTTAAACCCTCAAAACTGGTCTCCCACCATGTTACCTTCAAGATCCTCAGTAATCCTTATTTAAATCATTGTCATTCTTAAATTTTCTTCAGGGGACAGGAGATTGTTTAAAAGACTGTCAACAAAGTCACAGTTGATTGCCACCAAGGTAAAGTGGTTATCCTGCAAAAGAGGGCATGCACAAACTCACTGAAAACAGCTTTTCAGTATTTCCATGTAAATGAGGAGTAAAGAATGCTTCCAAATTGAAGTTTGTGTTTGAGCTTTCTGACATTTAATCTATTGTCACTTTAATTAATCTATCACATTTAATCTATTGTCAATTTGCATGCTGTAGTATCATATATGTTTTGCTATGCATCTAGGTGGGTATTTCAGCATTTTAGGAGCAAATCTGTCATTGCATTTGTCGCATGACTGTACCAGCCCCCCATCATTGAAATTTTTCAGAGTTTATAATGTCATACATGCTTAGGGGAAGCCTTGATGTGCCTGGCATTCTGGGATACAAAGACAAAAATGAAACAGTCCCTGTTATTGAAAAGGCCTTCAAACTATAACTCATTTCAGTTTTCTCAGGCTGTGGTTGTATATATTAGGGAAAGCTAGGATGTGTCAAACTTTCTTTTCTCTTGTTGGTTCACAGGGGGACTTCAGCCAAATGATTCAGCTAGTTCACTGTAATTAGCTACAGTTTTAAAAACTGAAATCCAGAGTCACTAATCATTTATATGGAATCAGTCCACAGAGGAGAAAATAACATGACATTTAAAAAGGTATACCAGAAATTTTTGTTGTTGTTGATGATAGGATGGTTACATTAAAATCAGTCACAGCTAGGATTAATTATAACCTAAGGGAAATATGATGTGCTTTCAACTTAATTTTACTATGGAAAAGATAATCTTAATTCAAGGCTTTCTTTTCTTTATGAAAGGTCCAGATATAAATTAATATCATAGATCACAACCAGATTTCAACCATAACACTTAAACCTTAATTTGCACAATTTATGTAACTATAATGATACTTTAATTTTAAAATGGGATTTTTTTGTATGATGAGAAATCTAACAGCAATTTAAGCACAACTGATAGGAATTTTTTTTTTATGCAGGAATTAATAGTGGCACTAACCATCACTATTTTAAATATATACATATGCCATACATTTTACACACATATCTACATATTCAGTATCTTCAAGAAAAAACATGGAAAAGTGCATTGCATACACATAGTTTACTTGCTTTTAGAAACAATGTCTAGAAAAGCATGTTTCAAATCCATTCAGATTAAATATATTGTTTTTGAAGACCATGACTATGAATGCTTTAATATTATTTGTTATTAAAGATGTGCTATTGCCATAATCCTTCCCCAGTTAAAGATCTTGAGTAGTGTTCATAATTTTAAAAGATATATGCTGCTGAAGACATTTGAAAGCACTGGTAAATAGGAAAATCTTTTTACTATTCTCACAAAACACAGGCTTCCAAAACCAGTTCCTGATGATACTATTAAAAAAAAAAAAAAAAAACATTGTCCAAATTGTTTTATTTTACATAAACAAGTCCTTTTTATTTGCCCCTCTTTCTCAAAATGTATACAGAAAGCAAAGTTACCATTTAATCAGATCTTCACTTCTGCCAAGTATTATCTTTTCCTAGAAATTTTTCAAGAAGTTTATGAGTCTTTAAACATTAAATTTCAATATTCATCTTCATCAGAATCCATTACTTTTCTTCTGTTGAACTGAAGAGGAAAGCATAAGAGTATGTAATAATATATCTAGACTGTAATTAATACTCTAAGAAGCAAGAAAAATTTTCCAGTTAACTTAAAAGCAAAAGGTTTGATTCTTCATTATTATTAATTAGTAGCATGTAGTAAGCTACTAGTAGCAGACAAGATGAAAACATTTGTGAATATTTTTACATATGAATGTAGGTCCTTTTGATGTGTCAGCTAACGGATTAATAATTATACAGAATATCAAGGAAAAATGTAATGAAAACCTTTATCAAATGTTGTCTAACTAGTACCGCTATTTTTACTGATATTTCAAAAGTTAAGTGTAAAGATGCCAAAATCAAGTCAAAATTCTACATTTCATGAATTACTACTGTTAACCTTTCAGTGATGAGTATCTGTGCACTTAGCTTAGCTGCTCCTCAGGCAAAAAAAATCAGTTCTGTCATCTGGTTGGTAAGATACCCCACACTTTATGCTTTGCTAACATGCCATTGAGAAATTACCTCAAAACCTTATTATTTTGTGAAGATTTTAGTGAAAGGGGTTTGATATTTTGAGTAGTATTAGTCTCAGTAAAGAGATAAAGTTTTTTAATGCTTATTTTTTACAATATTCAGATTATTTCAAGAAAACTTACCTTAACTGTTATTTTCTTTTCTGTCTGCTGGCTTACTTTTTCAAGAATTTCTATCAATCCCTGCTCTGATACCTGGGGTTAGAGAAACAAAAGTATTTATTGTTCCTTTATACATGCATTTTAAGGGTTGGATATATTTTTTCAAGATTATTAAACCAAAAGATACACACCTGTAATGACACAAGCACTCTAAACTCTTTGTTTTTCATTTTTAAATTTGCAAATAATGGCACAACTGAAGTTAAAACCAAGTATGTCTACTGCCAGTGAAGGATGTCTTAAGAAATGAAAGCCACATTAAATATGCTTAACTTACTGGAAAAAATGAAAAAGATTCTGAGTGACCAATGGCCCAGGGAAATGACCATTTTGGAAAAGGATTTTTATTTTGTTTTCCATCAAAGTTTCCATCAAAAAGCTTGTCTGGACTCCCTCTTAATGTTAGTACTTTCCCTCTATTGATACTATCCAATTTATTATGTATATACCCTGTTAGTATATAGCTATTATAGAGGACAACTTTTCTTTTCTAACCTTTCTTTGTATTCTCAATGTTTAACAGAGTGCCTGGCACATAGTAAATAGTTAAGAAATGCTTGCTGACTGCCTAATCCTTTATGGTTTACCTAGGGAAGTAAGATCATTCAGGAACCACTAGTCTTTTATTATTTGTCTTTTGGTTACTGTTCTGGGCAATTAACTAGGCAATCTCTATGACCCATTAACAAATAACCAATAAAAAATAAATCCCTTTTATCTCACAAGTCAAAAAGATATTACATAAAAAAAAAATTTCAGGCAGGTCAAATAATTACATTTTTAAAAAGAAGAGAAAGAAGATGAGATTTTTCCTGCCTTTCTTTTGCAAATTCCTGACAAAATACACTTCTATGGCCTAATGTAGTACAGATTTAATTTTGGAGAATATGCTTCACTGACAGAAAGTAGAAACCAAGTACTCACTTTTCCACTCAGCTGTCCATATCTTGCCATCTGTATGAGGTAGTTCTCTACTGCTTTAGCTTTTTCTGGCTTTACAAGTGCTAAATTACTTACTGAGATAAAAAACAAGATACAACACATATAGATGAAAATACAAACCCACCAAAATTTATATTCCCAAACTTTGATGTATCAGCATTAAACAAACATCAGGAGTTGTCATATATTCTCTTTAATAAGTGCACAATTATCTTGATCATAAATTCCATAAGTAAAAATTATTCTTTATCATTCATTAATTATAGCCACAAGACTGTCTTATTGTGCTTAAGAAGGAAAAAAAAATACACTTTTCCCGCCCTGGCTAAAAGGAAACTTTGGGTTTGGTGATACACACAAAATCCTCTTCAGCTGTCACTTTTAGCCCAAATTAGCCTTCAGGTAATAATATGACAAGATACAATTTCACTTGATCTCTTTGATTTAAGAGGTAATAACTTCTTTTATGCTTTACTCAATATGTACCTAAGCCAGAAAACCTTATCTCTGATAAGCAGAAGAAACATCTGGTACTTTCTCTCTCTTAAAACCAATTTGAGAACCTTGCATTAAGTCTATTGACTTCACATTCTTCTAATAGTCTATTTCAAATGTACTTAAGATTAAATAAACATTTAACCTAGAGCTAGCAATAGTAATTTCATTACCACTAGAGATGTCCTCTATTGGGTAACTTAAAACCAATATTATTTCAACAATGAAATTTCATTTAAAGAAAGTTAAGGTACTTACACCTGGCCCGCGCTGACTGATCCAGAACTTGAGCTAGAATATTGTTTCTCATCTCTGCTTCCCTGTAAAGAAAGTCTAATTAGACAAAGCAGAGATGAGATGTAAAGGGAAAAACATTCTAGGTGAAAGGAAAAGTCAAAAAGACACAGCCGGAGGAAAACAGTATATTTGGGAAAATACAAGAACATAATGAGGCTGAAAAGGTATTCTGAAGCCAGATGAGAGACCTCAACTGTCAGGAATCTGTACTTGAATCTGTAAACAATAGGTAGTCAATGAAATGAAAGAGGAAGTATCTTGTCCATTCTTGAATCCTGTCCCCTCTTCCCAATCCTAACCACAGACCCAGGGAATAATGCAGCTTGAAAGCTGTGACAAGTTCCTTTTTTGCTCAGGGCCTTGTAAATAAATAGTTTTTAATAAATAGTTACTAAATTAAATTAAGGGGGTCTGGAAGCCCAGGGAGACTAATAATCTTCTGTCCAGGTAAGAGGTAATAGGATCTGAATAATCCAGTAAGAATGGAAAGGGGAATGCAAAAGATGTAGCAGAAATGGAACTGAAAAAGACTTGCTGAATGGATGTGAGACTCTAAGGAGGGACAAACACATACAAAATAAAACAATTTACAAAGTAAGATAAATAACTATGCATTATAAAAGTCAAGGCTAAAAGAATGATGAAAAATATTAATCATATAAAGCAAGATTTGGGGGAATTTTTGCTTAACCTCAGGAAGAAAAAGTAGCCTCCCTTAAAAAAAATCTGAAGTTTATTTCCATTACTTGTGTTTTCCTGAAATTTAGCAGCAATTATAGTCACCACCATAGACTTTAGCAGGCTCATTTCACATACTGGCTTTTCTGCCCTTACCTTATCATTCACCCAGATTGAGAATTAAGTGTATAAATTCACTGTTTAAGGAAAAGGAAATAGATGTCTGATAGGGATAGACTTTTTAGCTAAAATAATTCCCAAGAACGACTAGCATATTGGTTCAAAATTAGCTACATTTCTAATATAATATTTATTTGAAAATTCCACCATTTGGGTCATGTTAAAGGTTTACACAGCTATTCTCTATATCCTTGGAGATTTTTGCCGAGAAGCTTGGCACCTCAGGTTAGAAAAATCACATCAATTGTGGGATGATTTTTATATATGATTTGAAATGTGAGTCGATTAGATGATAAAGTACTACTTTAAATCTGTACCTTCTTTCATAGTCCTGCTTGTTGGCCATTGTTGTTCCTTAAACATCCACAACATTTGAGGTTTATATTACATTCAGGAAGGGTGGGAAAATTTCTGTGGAGCTTGTACAGTTTCTAGATTGGGAATTAAATGAATCACAGAATAGCTAAAAGAGACCTTTTAGATAATCTGATTAAGCCTTATTTTATAGAGGAAGAATACAATATACAGAGAAGTGAACTAACTTCTCCAGTGTAACAGAGTGAGTAGCAGACCCAGGACTAGAACCCTATTTTCTTGATTCTCTATTCAGTGTTCTTTTCACATTGTTTTACTTTAGTTGGCAAAATATTAAATGTCACAAGAAGTCAGGGCTTGTTGAATGGTAAAGGTAGAACTCAGCTGCTGGCACTGCTTCTTTTCAACTACCCTAGAAAAGTATAAGCCATCCCCCAGAACACCAAGTAAACTATTCCTTTCCTGTCCCCACTGATATGAAGTGATATTAGTTAAAAGCAAGGAAATTAGGGACAGCTATTTCACTTGAAAGAAAATAAAGGAAAAGACCAAGAAAATCCCTGAAATTGGTAGACAGCTTATATATATTAGAGTTTCAAAATTTCATTTCAGCTAACTACAGGAAAAATCCCAGCTCATTAAAAGCTCACAACTTAGTCATACCTGTGTTTTGCCTCCTGTTGAGCTGGGTCACCAGAAGAGTCCTGCAAAGAAATTTCACTTTACAATCAAAGAATTCAGAGCAATAAAAATGAATTAAAAGGCAATTTGGCAAAAGGGACAAAGTGCTTGATTTAGAGGTGAGAATGGTCTTCAGTCTTGCACTGGTTGTGTGGACATGGGCAAATTATTTAACCTCCCAGTGCCCTAAATCAGAGATGTTAAACTCCCCAGTGGGCCTGAATCAGATTAAAATCTAATTGGGAAATGTTTAACACAATAAATGTCTATTTGACACCATAGTCCTAAGCAATTCTTTAGGACAGCTGTGTTATATTAAGCCAGTTTAGTAAAATGGACATGGGTTTGAATCCTGTCCTACATTTACCAGCTGTGTGCCCCAAGGCAAATCTCTCTTGGGTCCAACTTCCTCGACTCTGAAATGCGGGGAGCACGTTTTATTTTTGACACAGCTCTGAAACAAGTTTCCAAATTGGAATTCTTTTTATTTGTGTTTTATGCTTGGCTACCAGTTACTGTCGGCTCCGCCATTTGATTTCTTCAGACAGTAGACTATCACAACAATTAAGCTATACGTCAGAGTACCACACTAAGTACACAAGCATGAGAATCTGAGTTTTGATATTATAAAGCCAGGATACTAACGCTCTGTGGTCTTTACTACCGACGCCGACAAAGTGTCCCAAGACTATTACCGGCTTGACAAAAAAAGTTTTGGACTCAGAACATCAAAAACAAAACAACAAAAATAATAAGAACAATCTCTCCACTTGCGAAGGTAATTGTGGGCCAACAACAATAAGAATAAGACTGCAAAACCAGATTTACAGCGCGCACTCAAGCCCACGTAATCTAACCTTCTCCTAAGGAAGCCGAGACCTACAGAAGTAAAACAACTCACCCGAGGTCACAGATGCAGTGTCAGAAGTGAATCTGAATGCAGGTCTTTCGACTTTATTTCCCATGCCCTCATTTTTTTTTAAGTTTTCGAACTGGGCTGGAAATGCGGTAGCCTGATGTTACCCGTCTCTGCGCCGGTTGCGTACGGCCGCCGCTCTCAGAACTACCGCCTTTAAGGGATTCAGCAGCCTCAGTCTCCTCAGCAGCAAGGGGGGGGGAGGGGGGGACACAACCAGCTCTTCCCTCCGGGTGGGCTACTCCTTAATTACCATGACAGAAAAGCCTTATAGCCTAGCGGTAGAGTAAACTAGGGGCTAGGCATTCTGAGGCCTCGGACAATGTGCCATCTCGCTTGGAATTCTAGCTGTACTGGAGCCCGGCGCTCACACATGATGCTTTTCCCTCCCGGGGAGCCCGCCGGCGTTCCGAGCTTCTGAGGGTCACAATGCCAGGAACCCGACGCGGTACTTAAGGGGCGGCCGGCCCCCCTTCCGAACGACGCCCCCAATCTTGGCCCCGCGGGGGAGAAGTCGCCGCCGCCCCCGAGCTCGCGGCGGAGAGACTTTTACCGACGCTCCGCTACAGACCAACGCTTGCGCTCCGAGCCGGGGGGAGAGCCGGAGCGGGTGGGCAAGGGCCGGGGGGAGGAGCTGGCCCCAACACGGACTGCAAGCTCGGGAAGGAAGGAGCGAGGGCAGTGCGGAGAGGCGCCGGAGAAAGCCGCGGGCGCGGGGGGGCCCGGCGGCGGCGGCGGCGTCCCCGGGCTCAGGGCGCAGGGGCCCGGCCTCCCTAGGGACCAGGGCGGGGCCGGCTCTCCCACGCCCGGAGGGACCGAAGCCCGGGCCCGCTCGGACGCCGAGGCCACTCTCCCGGTAGAGGGGCGGGGGGCGGCCCGGCTCCACGCGAGGCAGTCCCAGACCCGGCCTCGGACGGGCCCCAGCCGAGACCGAGCGGCGCCCGGGCCTGAAGGAGCGGCTGAGGGGCCGCGGCGGGGCGGGGGCGCGGCGGCCGCTCTTACCCCATGCTTCGCCTGCAGCTCGGCCAGCCTCTGCTTCCGCAGGGCCTCCAAGTCATCGTCTGCCATGGCAAGTCCGGCGGGGGGCAAGAGGAGCGGACTAAATAGCACCCAGGACTGAAGCCCCTCAACTCCACACGAGCTTCGCTACTGCGCACGCGCCCGCCCCAGACCTCTCCACTCCATCCCCGAGCCGTCCGCACGCAGTCTGCAAGGGGAGGCAGGAGGGTCGAATCATCGATTGCCGAGGCCCGCAGGTGGCGCGTCTTTGTGGAAGCGCCGGGGAGATGGAGGGAGGTGTGAGGTCGCAGGGCGCGAAATTCGAACTTTTGGGAAGGCAAACCATCGAACAGAGCCCAGGATTAGGTCACTGTTCACCATCATCATCATCCTTAGGCACAAATCGTGTCCCGTATCTTTGTCCCCCCCATTCCCTCTCCCCTAGACGGTGATGTCATGGAAGCCACATTTATGTAATGATAAAACGCATTTTTATACAGCGCTTTGAAGCTTGCAAACAAACGCCGCCCCATTCTGCCGTCACAGCGGCCCTCCGAGGCGTGCGAGGAAACGGCGGCGCAGAGGTTACAGCCCCAGGGGCGGCGGCGGGGGGAGGGTTCAGGCCTCTGGACTCCCGGTCCGGCTCCCGACACACCGTAACGCCCCGCGGCCCCACAGACCGCTTGAGGTGGGGCAGATGGCTTTTACACAAGCCGTCTTCGTTTGCTTCGCTCCCACCTCCCTCCTGCTCACCCCCGCTCCCCTCCCCCCGCCGCCCACCGCCCGCCCCAATTGTCGGGAGTCTCTTCTGATGCATTTCCCAAAAGCTGCTCTCCAGCCCAAGACGTGAATTCGTCGCTACGTCAGCCTCTCAGGTCATTCCAGTGATTCCGAACAGTTCCCTTCCCCGACACACAGGCCTCATTCTCCATCCTCTCTCTGCACGCCTGTCCTCTTCAGTCTTACCCAACCTCCTAGGGTTCCGCCACAGGTCTAGCCACTCTTTCTCCTCTGCCTGCAGTGTCTGCTACGCATCCAACAAACTTTTTTTTTCTTTAACTTCTTTCTTTCTCATTCCTTGTAGCTTTGGCCCTCCCTGAGCTCCTCTCTCAGTGACACTGCTTCCCTTGACACCCTTTCTATTGCTGGCTATACTTTCTTTCTTTCTTTCTTTCTTTCTTTCTTTCTTTCTTTCTTTTCTTTCTTTCTTTCTTTCTTTCTTTCTTCTTCCTTCCTTCCTTCCTTCCCTTCCTTCCTTCCTTCCTTCCTTCCTTCCTTCCTTCCTTCCTTCTTCCTTCCTTTCCTTCCTTCCTTTCCTTCCTTTCCTTTCCTTTCCTTTCCTTTCCTTTCCTTTCCTTTCTCCTTTCCTCTTTCCTTTCTCCTTTCCTTTCCTTTTTCCTTTCCTCTTTCCTTTCCTCTTTCCTTTCCTCTTTCCTTTCTCCTTTCCTTTTCCTTTCCTTTCCCTTTCCTTTCTTTCCTTTCCTTTCCTTTCCTTTCTTTCCCTTTCCTTTCCTTCTTTCTTTCTCTTTCCCTTTCTTTCTCCTTCTTTTCTTTCTTTCTTTCTTTCTTCCTTTCTTCTTCCTTTCTTCTTCCTTCCTTCCTTCCTTTCCTTCCTTTCCTTCCTTCCTTCTTCCTTTTCTTCTCTTTCTTTCTTTCTTTCTTTCTTTCTTTCTTTCTTTCTTTCTTTCTTTCTTTCTTCTTTCTTTCTTTCTTTCTTTCCTTCCTTCTTTCTTTCCTTCTTTCTTTCTTTCTTTCCTTCTTTCTTTCCCTCTTTCTTTCTTTCCCTCTTTTTCTTTCTTTCTTTCCCTCTTTCTTTTTTTAAATTTCCCTTTTTTGTTTCCTTAGCTTTTTTTTTTTTTTTTTCTTTATTATAACTCTTTTATTGCTTGAGCCCATGCCATATTTTCTTTCTCATTATCCCTGCACTACTTTTTCAGATTTTTCATTCTCTCCTCACCTCCTCCCTAGATGGCAAGCGTCTATATATTTGAATATTCCTAGATACAATATATGTGTGCAAAATAACAGTTCTCTTGTGTGCTCAGGAGAATTGTTCAGAATATAAATAACCCAGGAAGAAGAACAAATCACATTTACATTCATTTCCCAGTTCTTTCATTTGGAGATGTGCTGCTTTGTCCATCATTGATCAATTGAACTGAGTTAGGTCTTGTCAAAGAAATCCATCCTCGAATAATCCTCAACAGTATCGTTCATTGAGGTATAATGATCCCTGTTCTGCTATTCACTTAGCTTTATTTTCAAAATACATGAAGATAATTTTCAAATCAATTTGCAAACCTTGTATTTATCTCTCCCTCTCATCTCCCCATCCCTAAACAGCAATTATCCATTTTAGATTAGCTGTGTATTCTTCTAAACATGTTTCCACATTTATCATGCTGCTGAAGAATCAGATCAAAGGAAAAAATGAGAAAAAGCAATGCCATAAAGGTGAGATATATTGTGATCTATATTTGATCCCCATAGTCCTCTCTCTGGATGAAGATACCTTTCATCATAAGTCTATTGGAATTGGCCTGTATCATCCAATTGTTGAAAAGAGTTGGTTATATTTTCTATCATACTTCCCACTCACTGGTTGGTGTGGGGAAAAAAGGGGGAAGAGTTGAAGGATATTTTTTAATTTTCATTTTTTCTATATTCTTCCTTGTTTGCGTTCACCAAGTAGCCTCTCTTCCTTTTAAGGTTTGTGCTATACACATTTATCACACAAAGCTATTATCTGTAATGCAGACGTTTCTTCCTCAAATAAGGTTTTGCAAGTTAGTTTTTCTTCTTCTCAGCCCTCATGTGAAACTTCTTTTCTCTCTCAAATAAACTATTTCCTTTCCTCTTTCCATTGCATCGATTGACTTATTTCATCTCAACTTTACAGAAATGGGCACACTTTTGACTTTACAATTACCATCACATTATCAATACCTATATATCAATGAACTCTGAAATTCCTTTTATCTGATCATACCCATTTATTGTTCCATTTTTCTCTTTGTCTTAAGAATCCTAATCCTGTTCTTCATTTTCATGGTGACTTCCATTGCCTTAATCCCCAGATTCTTTCCTAAATAATCATCTCTGCACTGATTCTTTCCCGTCTTGACTTTTGGTGAGCTAATAATGCTAAACCATCTTCACCCTCAATTCCTTGCTGATTACTTTGATAAAGATCATTTTTGGATTACTTCCACTATCTACCTTTATGTTGTACTGACATTTTATTGAATAGAGCTGGAGAAAATTTCACAGTCAAGCTGATTATAAATTTGTTATCTGATCTCTCTGTATCCCAACTATAATAAGCTAAGCATTCTATTCTATTTGCTATTCAGATGTTCTGAAGAAAGATGTTCCTCTTTCCTCAAACTTCTATAGCACTTGTTCCTTCTACCTTCTCAGGCAAGGACCTTGACTCAAATTCACACAAAATAAAAAAATAAAAAAAATTGAGATCTGTTGCTGAGATCTCTACCTGTTTTCCTTTTTTTCTTTTCACATTACTCAGATATCTCCCTTTATTATCTCCTCTTTTATTCTGGTCTCAAATCAAGAGAAGTCACTTCTCCTTGCAAGGGAAACTCTTATCCTTTCATAACTCTTCCAACAAATTGTCTTCTTGTCCCTCTCATCCCCACTCTCATCTTCAATCTCTGCCCAGATATTGGCTCCTTTCCTTACTATCTACAAACATGCCCATGTCTCCCTCATTCTTAAAAGATTCTCTATCTAACCATCTAACCAACAATCTAACCATCCCAACTGACTATTGACTGAAACCTCTCTGCCCTTTTGTGGGTAGGCAGCTTGTGAAAGCCATCTGTGTTTCATGATCTAACTTTCTCTTTTCTCATTCTCTTCTAAACCCTTTGCAATCTGGCTCCTTATCTCATTTTTGAATTGAATTTGATCTCACCAGAGATCCTGAAATCACCTTTTCTTAGTCCTGATCTTTGCCATCTCTGCAGCTCTTCCTAACCAGACCAATATTACCTCTACATACTTCTTACACCTTTTCCCCCACTTACATCCTAATTTCATGGGCCTGTTTGCAGTTCCTTGAACTCAATACTCCATCTGCCATTTCTGTGCTTTTCTACTGCCTGTCCCTCCATGCCTGGGATGCTTTGACCTTTCTGCCTCCACCAGTTTCCCTGGTTTCATTCAAAATTCCAGTTCAAGTGCCAGCTTTTGCAGTAGTCCTTCCCTATTCTTGTATGTACAAGTTAATTGCATATTTTCCTGTTAAAATGTATATTCTTGGGGCAGGTAGGTGGTGTGGTGGATGGAACACCAGGCCTGAAGTCAGGAGATCCTGAGTTCAAATCCCACCTCAGACACTTAACACTTCCTAGCTGTGTGACCCTGGGCAAGTCACTTAACCCCAGTTGCCTCAGCAAAAAAAAAAAAAAAAAATTCTTTGAAGGAAAAGAAGGAATGTTTCCCCTTCCCCACTTCAGTGCAAATGATTGTCGGACACAATGATTGTTTGTAGGGGTTATTCTCTATATGACATTTCATTAAAAATAAATACACAAAAGATCAAATGTTAGTGGATTTGTGATCTTTATTATGGAGGTCTCACAGGCATATTGTAACCCATTTGTTCCTTCTCATCCTGGGATACAGGCTTTTTTCAGAGAAAACCCTTTCTCTGGGTACTTATCAGCAGTTCCTTTATCCTTTCCCGTTGTCTCTCTGTTGTCCTTCATTCTTGGCAAATTTTAGACGGTGAAGTTGGAATTTCCCATCAGTGTGAAAGCTGACTTTGATTCCATGTTTGTCCTCATTGAAGGGGTTTGACAGTATGGCTGAAAACATGTTAAAAGGCTCGGGATCAAGTGCCCAGCCTTGTTTCATTCCAAGCCAAAACCAGAGTGCGGGAGTGTTGGTGCATGAATTTTTGTTTGCAGATGATTGTGCCCTCAATGCAGCCTCCGAGGGGAGGGCAACAAGGTTTGGATTAATTCTGCTGCTTGTGCTAATTTCGGTACACGGCCCTCCACCAGCCAGCTCCACATCATGTGTGGGACCATCAGTTACAGCAAATGCTGAAGTTGTGAGGGCTGTCATTCCCTTAGCTCGGCAGGACTTCCCAGGGATGTCCACATTGATCATGAAGATCACCTGGCAGGATAAGGTACCAGACACTGAGGTCCTTTCTCAAACTAAACTGCCAAGTGTTCTGACTCTGCTGCAGAGCACAGCTCCGCCGGGCTGGCCACATTGTTCCAATGCCAAATGTGCGTTTGCCAAAAAATGTTATTTTATGGAGGACTCACACCTGTGTGAGCAAATGCTTACAAGGTGGTCAGAAAAGGCGATGCAAGGACACTCTCGAGGTCTCCCTTAAGAACTTTGGCATCGATTGTATGACACGGGAAACACTGGCACAGAACTGCCCAGCATGGCGTGCCCTCCTCAGAAAAGTGCTGTGCCCTCTGAGCAGAGCAGATCTGAATTAGCCCAGAGGAAGCCTGAGATGTGCAAAACTAGAGAATCTAGCCTAAGGATATTCATGGGGACTATTTGTGTCCAGCTTGGGGCAAAACACTCAGAGCCTGTACCGGTCTGATCAGCCACAGTCACCTGGACCATGACTCTAACATAGTGATAGACTCTTTGAGGTGGTGAAGTACTGTGCAGGGCTCTGAATCAGGAAGACCGAGTTCGAAAAGACTTCAGACTCTGTGTGTCTGTGGGCAAGTCATTTAACCTCTATTTGCCTCAATTTCTTTATCTGTAAAATGGGGATAATAATAGCACTTACTCCCAAGGTTGTTTCAAGGATCACCTGAGATAATAATTACAAAACATTTGATACAGTGCCTGGCACATAGTAAGTGCTATATAAATGTTAGCGATTTTATTTTTTCCTATCATAAATTTTCTTTATGATATCTCTCATGCTATTTCTTGTACCAAAGTCATCATTGGTAATAAAAGTCTTTCTGGGTCACAAGTAGGGCAAAGTGATTAAGATTTTGCCCCAGAGTAGTCAAATTTAGAGGGCATTGAAAGTGATTTTTTTCCTTCAGCAGAGAAGAAATAATTGAGTTTAGCACCTGTTTTTTCATTAGAGTTAAAAAACTTCTGGTATATAAACTCCCTCTATCTGCTGCAAATCTTAGCAACCTGCAATTTATAATCTTGATTATTGGGGATATTGAAACTTGCCTAGAGTCACAGAACTAGTATGTTTTACCGTATTACAGGGGTCCTCAAACTACGGCCTGCGGGCCAGATGCAGCAGCTGAGGACGATTATCCCCCTCACTCAGGGCTATGAAGTTTCTTTATTTAAAGGCCCACAAAACAAAGTTTTTGTTTTTACTACAGTCCAGCCCTCCAACAGTGTGAGGGACAGTGAACTGGCCCCCTATTTAAAAAGTTTGAGGACCCCTGTTCGAGGAAGCATTTGAACTCTGGTCTTCTTGATTCCAAGTCTATCTCTTTATCTACAAGGCCTTCCTAACACCCTTTTAGGAAGAATATGAAAGATAAGAAGTCTCTTTTCACTGTTACTCTGAATACAGTATACATCTGAAGTCTTTGCCCACACTGCTGGGTGAGTAAATATGGGTATCTATTTACCTTTCTCACCCCCAATAATTGAATTTGTTTTAAAAAGTTGATTTGATAACTGTTAGGACATGTGTACTTATATTGCATTTAATTTATACTTTAACATATTTAACATGTATTGGTCAACCTGCCATCTGGGGGAGGGGGTGGGGGGAAGGAGGGGAAAGTTGGAACAAAAGGTTTGGTAATTTTCAATGCTGTGAAATTATCCATGCATATAACTTGTAAATAAAAAGCTATAATAAAAAAAAGTTGATTTGAGAGCAAGTTTTATTCTTGCCTGGGCATTAGTAGACTCCACAGGCTATTTACAATCACCATTTAGTCTGCATGCTTTGGAGATTATGGTATCCCAAGATTATAGGAAGGATTAGGCATTGGGGCTGTGATTTCATTGGTATAGGGAATTCCTAGATGATAGGTAATATTTATTGTTACACCTGCTTTGCCGATGAGATTATATTTCTAGAGACAAAATTTAGAAATGAACTTTTCTAAAAATTTTACCTTTTTATTTCATTTTCAAAGTAACACCTTGTTTCATTACACTCTGGTTATGGCATTGTTCTTATTTAGATAGAAAACCGTGCTTGCTCTTATTCAAGAAACCTCAATAGATTTTTTTTCCATCAAAAATGATCATGAAGGGGCAAGTAGACAGTGCAGTGGATAGAGTACAGGCCTCAGAGTCAGGAAGATTTGAGTTCAAATCTCAATCTCAGACACTTGCCACTTACTATCTGTGTGATTCTGGGCAAGTCCCATTGCTGGCAATCCCCCCCCCCAAAAAAAACCCTCAAAACGGCCAAGAAAAAATGATTATAAAGAACAGTTCAATACATGAGATTTTGACAGTTTTTTTAAAAAAACATTTTTTAGTTCTCTTCTAATTTCTAGTTATTAATAATAAACTTGATTGCTATGATCTTTTTTTAAAAACTCAATTATTAGAAGAGAGGATATAAGAGTAAAAGCAATAAAAAAGAGTAAAAGCAATGTTTCTTTGATAAATAATATTCTAACTATCTATACATTTCTTACTAATCAGAGTGAAAACCAGAATGAAAACTACTTTGATTAGTCCCTCTTTTACTTCTAGAAAAAATACTTAGTTTAGGTTCATATGGACTTCTAGAGCAGTGGTGTCAATCGCAAGTGGAAATGGAAGATCAAACTCTAAATAAAGATATCTACCATCTATTGACTTATACCAAATATTAGCATTATATTTATTTTACTGTATTTTAATTTATTTTGTTAAATATTTCTCAATTCTGTTTTAATCTGGTTGGGGAACACTGGGAAAACAACCTCCTATTTGATACCTGGGCTCTAGGTAATCAAGACTGGTATTCTAATTTTTCTTTTGGGATATGACTGAGTTGTTACCTAAAATAGAACTGTACTAGTTTGAATTAAGAGACAAATTTTGTCTCTGTTAGTCATAACTCAGTTTGTTGAATGGCCTGGAATTGCTAGTAATATTATCTTCATCTAATTTCTTAACTAGTTCTTAACTAAATTCTTAACTAAGTTAAGCATCTTAACTGCAAGGTATTTGTACTACTATCAATACATTTATTATAATTCACTTTGTCTTCTTTTCTCATCTTAAACTGATCTTTATCCTAAAATTTAAAAGGGGATATTATATGATTGAGTTAATATAGAAAACCCAAAAAAAACTTGTTAAGGTATTTCTGTAGGGTACATGTAACAAAGATTATAAACCCTATGCTCTTTTGGGCGTATTTGAGGTCAAAGAGTAGTGAAGGACAAGTGCTAAATTTGTGCGAATTCATGCTGTGAGCAAACCTTTAGCTTTCCATGGAATTTCACATCATTTATTTTAGGCAACTCAGTACTTATTGAATAATTCAGCAATCTATATCCTAAAATGATCTCCCCTCTGTTTACACATACACAGAGTTATATTTTCATACATATGTAATGTGATAAAATTCAGTCATTTTTAAAAAGGCATTAGAATGTGCTTGATCACACCCAGCAGACTCTGTATTAACAGCCTTGGGTGAGAGATGATTTCTAAGGTCCTCTCCAGTGCATTCCATGTTTCTTAATTTGGGAGACTTATGGTACAGAACATAATATATTTTTCCTGTTTTTCTATTTCTTTTGCTTTGTTACAGTGGAGAGGGAAATAGGTAAACCAGAAGAGGAGACTCTTCCTTTTCCCCTAGAGAACTGAGGAAATCGGAAGGAGTCGGTCACTTTTCCCTTCTTAATCCTTGACATTTAGCCTGCCACGTTTAGTCTAGGCCCCAAGCTTGCTGGGGTTTGGGTCAGAGAAGGGAGTATTAACCATTTTGTTGGAGTAGGATTCCCTGAGCCAGCAGCAGAGGGAGCCCACACTCCACCAAATAAATGGAGTCTCTTCCCAGTACAAAGCCAAAAACACAATTATTGTGTGTGGGATTTTTTTTTTTTTTGATTTTTTTTTTTTTTTTTCTGTGCAGTATGTCCTCACAGATGAAGCTTTAATCTACCTCATACATCTCTGCTGCTGTAAATTCATGCTCCATTATAGCACCATATGCTTTGATTTGCCCAAAGAAAGCTGTAGCAATCCTCCCTGTTCGCTTTGGCTTCCTAGCTGTTTATACTGCGTGTTTGATTGCATATTGTTTTCTTACACACTTAAAGGTTATGTCTTAATAAGTTGTTTTAAATGAGTTTATTAGCAATGATCCCGCAGTTGATGAGTTTTTATGTCATGAGAAGGTATCATTGAAATCGCTGGCAATTATAATTCGGGATTCGGGAGACAGAAGGAGAGTTTGGCCCATTAAAAAAAATCTGGAGGCACCAAACACAATGGTTTGAGTTTTATCTTGTTGTTGTCTAGTCAGCTGCCTTTTTGTCTTTTCATCTGCTCCTAAGTAATAGGTATTGATGCTCTTTGCTCAGAGCAGGCCTATTTCACATCAAATAACATGTGGTATGTGGAATTGTATTTTTCAAAATTGTTATGGACTTATTGCTAAAGCTAGGCAAGATGTCTAACATATTAGGAGATTGGGTTATAATTATGTTTAAAACTAAAACAAGGGGGTAAAACCCCCCCACTTTTTATAGGACTTTTTTGGGGAAAACAATTGTTTACCCCATATCCTCTCCTTCCTATTCTTTTTCCTTTGGGTTTTATGTAATGTTTGTACCCAACCCAGGTTATTATCATTATATCCTGCCTTATTGTTCAAAGAATCAAAAATGTAGAGCTTGAAGAGAACTGAACTTTATGATTGTCTAGTCCAACCCAATACTGTAATTTTTCTTTTTTTACATAAATGAAGAAATTGAGACCTAGAGAAGAGAGCTAGAATTTGAATTTGGGTCCTTTACTGCTAACCTCACTTAGTTCTTTCTTCTGAACTATAAATGTTATTAAAATTTATATTCTGTCTCTATTTCCTCCTAGGTCGTAACCCCCACGAGGATAAGAATCATGCTTCTTTATCTTTATCTCTCCCCTTTTTATTTTTGCCAAGAATATGAGCTACTTTTCTAACTGCACATTTTTCAAAAATTCTTAAATAGATATTTTGGCTCTGAGGGCAAGCAGCAAGAGTCATGTATCCTCAAATCAAATTTGTAATTCATTATTATAATTCATGAAAATAGTACAAGTAGGAATTAAGATCAATTTAGATGAGAAGGTAGAAAGAATTAGATGCTATAATGGCTTCTATGCTGCTGTAAGAGAACACATCAGGCCTGCCTTACAGAGTGAATGACCTATAATTTTTGTTGCATATACTGTGCTGAAATAGCATAGCAAGGTTTTGTCTTTTCATTTTAATTCAATCATATTATATTCCCTTTTAAATTTTGATTGGGGGAAAGCTAGATGCCATAGTGAATAGAGCATGGACCCTGGAGTCAAGAGGACTTGGCACTTATTAGCTGTATGCTCTTGGACAAGTCACTTAACCTGATTGCCTCAGAACAAAATGAAATTTTAATAGGGACTGCACCTGACGTTCATTGAAATAGAGAATTTCCAGATAAAAAATTCCTTCTACAAATGTAGGTTGACACCCTCTCTGCAACTTATGGTCTTAGAGGGTTACTGGGACAGGAAGAAGTTAAGTGACTTGTCCTTGATCGTACAGCAATGTGTCAGAAGTGGGATTTGAACCCAGATCTTTCTGGCTCCAAGGTCAGTTCTCTATCCAAAGTGAAATACTGGCAGTCTTTGCTGTTAACACTCTCTAAATTTTGGTGTGCTAGAACAACTATAACTAGGGTGCTAGTACCACCCTAGTTATAACCATTCTTAGAAGTCTCCTGCAGCTGAAGCAAATTGCAGTTGCCTTATGGCTTAATATCCAGTTTTTGTGGATAGTTATGTCCAAAAAAATTCATTATTTTGTAGCCAACAAGAGGTCTACGACCTCTTCTAATTTAATTCCTTCCTTTCTTCTTTCCTTCCCTCTTTCCTTCTTTTCCTTTTCCTTCGTTTCCTTTTTCCTTTCCTCTCCTCTTCTCTCCTCCTTTTCGTTTCCCCTTTCTGTTCTTTCCCCCCTCCTCTTCCCTTCCCCCTTCCCTTTTCTCTCCCCTTTCCTCTTCCCGTTCCTCTTTCTTTTTCCTTTCTCTTTTCCCTTCCCTCTCCTACCATTCTCTTTCCTTCCTTTCCTTTTCCTTTCTTTTTCTTTTCCTTTTCCCCTTCCCTTTTCTTTCCTTTCCTTTCCCTGGTCTTGTGTGTTCCTGACTGGATCTTTGGCCTTTGTATTCCTTCTTTGGGGCTTTTGCAGGTATTTTTTCTTTAACATAGAAGCTTGAAATTTTGTCTGCAACATTTCTGGCTAAGACTTTTCTTTTTGGGGTTCCATTTAGTAGGTGATTGGTGAATTTTTTCTGTCTTTACTTTGTCCTCTGTTTCGAATAAAGCTGGGCAGTCTTCATTTGTGATTTCTTGAAATGGAGTCCAGCTTTTTTTTTAAAAGTAGGGGAGTCAAATGATTCTTAAATGATCTCTCTTTGGCCTGTTTTCTAAGTCAGTTGTTTATATTATCAGATATCTTTCAATTTCCTTGATTTTTAAAATTCTTTTTTATTGTACTAATATTGTCTTTCTATCTCATGGAGGAATTTAATTTTTTTTTTTTTTTTTGTTTATTAGTCTGGTTTCCAGAGTACCCATTTCTTGAAAAAGGGTTACCACTTTTTCTTCTAAGTTATTTATTATTTCTATTTTATTATTCAAAGTTCTCATTTCATTTCCCCCCTTTTGCTTCATTTCTCCTAGTTTTTATACAATCCTTATGGAAAATCCACATTTTCCTTTGAGTCTCTACTTGTAGTTGTTATAGACTGACACTCCTTTTTGGGGTATCTCTTGGTTTTCAATAACATTTAATACAGGTTGATGTTGTTTTTGGTTTCTTTATCTTTCCAAACATAGTTCTGGAATTGGTGTCAGGGCCTGGGTGATCTATCTGTTGCGTTGTTGTTTGAGGTGGTGGCAAACCCTGCTTATTCTTACCTGGAGTCTCCTTCTCTGACCTGAATCTTTCAGGTTAGCAAAACTGCCTCCACCCCTCTACTTGGATGTTTAGAGTGCTGGGTGTAGAGTACCCTGGTCTGATCATTGTGCTGCCTCCTGCCTGCTGTCATTCCCCAAAGGAGGGCTTTAAAAGCTTTTCTCTGTGGGAGAAGTTTCTGGTTTTTCTGTCTCTGTATATAGAACTTTGCAGGCTAAATGTGTCTCTGGTCCTGTGGTCATTTTTGGTTACTCTGGCTTTGTCAGACCCTCCTTTCTCAAAAGCTCTCAGGCTTCTGGCTGCCTTCTTGTAAAGTTCTGGGGTGGAAAAAGCCATCGATAGGTTTTCCCCATTGGATTTCTTTATTAGTATTTAGTCTGATTTGAACTTCAGGGTTTTGCTGGAGGATGTATGTGGAAGCTAGGTGGTCTGCCTCCCATTCAGGCAGGCATTTTGACTGGTTTTCATAAGCCTGGTGACAACATATAATGTAAAGAATAAAAAAGATTGAAATTTTGAGTCAGGATGCCTGGGAACGTGGTAAAATTAATAATAGGAATTGGAAAACTAAGTAGAAACTCTGATGATGATGACGATGACACATGTTTAACATATGTTGACTCTGGGACAGCAGTAGATAGAATGCTGGCTCTGGAGTCAGGAGTTGTAATTCAGCCTTATTAGTTGTATGATCCTGGGCAAGTCAGTTAACCCCGATTGATTCATAAAGAAGAAAGAAAGAAAAAAGATACGTTGACTATGAAATAGCAACAGAAGATCCAAGGAGTTATGTTCAACAGACATGTAGAAATGTAGCCCTGGTGCTTAGGAGAGAGGTCAGTGCTAGAGATGCAATCGTTTGCATAAAAGTGAGTGTTGAAGTCATAGGAACCTATGAGACAACTAAAGGAGAGACTATAAGGGAGAACACTTGGGGAAAATGGTGAATTAACTAGCTTTCCTTCTTCAGAACTCCTATTACTTCCGAAGATTATCATTTCCTTATTCCTGGATGTTTAACTTGGAAAAGAAGTCGCAGAAGGAACATGATATCTCTGCTCAAGTATTTGAATGTCTGTCACATGAAAAGGCATTAAACTTGTTTTGTTTGGACCCAGAAGGTAAAATGAAAAGCAACAGGCTGAAATTGCAAAAAGAAACAAATTAAGGCTTGATGTCAGGAAAAGCTCCCTAAAAATTAAATATGATGTTGAAAAGTAGAATGCATTGACTTGGGAGGCAGGTTTTTTCCTCTGCATATTTTTTAAAAGACAATTGCTCATATACTTTATTTTTTCCCTACTTTTCACAAAAGTCTCATGACATTGGGAATGAATATCACAACCATCTAAGCACACACAAAAGTTTAAAAAACAACACAATTATCTAGTTTTTTATACACAACATAATTGTCTGGGGTATCAAAAATTCTATAGCTGGTAACTTTAAGACCTCTAGTAAGCAGTACAAATTAGAGTCAGGACAAGAGTAAAAATTATATGCTCTCAGATCACTTTTCTAATTTGCAATCTAAAAATAGCACAAGATGCAATTAAGGAAAGTGTAAATAGGCAAGAAAAGGGGGAGTTAGTTATTGTAGTGGCTTTTATGCTACTGAAGGAATGTGTTTAATAATTTTGGGGTGAGATTGTGAAAGATATGGAAATGTGATTTCATCAGTACTTAACTTAAGACTATATCTTCTATATGTTTTATGTAGTAACTTCTATATAGAATCTTAATTCCAGTGCTATCCTTCTAGCAATTATTTCCTATTTATCCTGTATATAGATTGCTTTGTATGTACTTGTTTGCAAGTTGTCTCTCCCATTAGACTGTAAACTTTTTGAGGACAGGACTGTTTTTTTTTGCCTCTTTCTGATCCCCAGTATTTAGCATAGTGTCTGAAACATAGTAGGTACTTAATAAATGTTTATTAATCAATTGTCTTATTTTCTTATTCATAATTTCTCTTTGGGTTCTGTCAGCATTTTCCATGTTCGTGTTTTTCTTATTATTTTACATTTGCAGACATTTTGTGTAGGCAGTCATAAGCCTACTATATTATATAGCATAGTAGTTACTTATTTAACCCTTCCCCATTCCCTTTCCCCCCTATTCATCCTGGTTGTTTTGCAAATTGTACCATTATCCCCCTTGAAAGTAACAACTTCATAAATGAACATTTCATGAAAGGTAATAATAATAATACCTCTAGCTAACATTTATATAGTATTCACATATATTAATTCATCAAGTAAGCTTCAACTCTATAAGATAGATGTTATTTATTTAACATGTATAGGACTGCTTGCCATTTGGGGGAGAGGGTGGAGGGAGGGAGAGCAAAAGTCGGAACAGAAGTGAGTGCAAGGGATAATGTTGTAAAAAATTACTCAGGCATGGGTTCTGTCAATAAAAAGTTATAACTATTTAAAAAAAGATAGATGCTATTGTTATGCCCATTTTACAATTGAGGAAACTGAGTCCCAGAGAATTAAGTGGTTGCTTAGGGTTACATAGCAAGTATCTGAGGTGGGATCTGAAACCAGATATTCCTGACTCCAAGTCCAATCCACTGAATCACTTGGCTATATGTAGGATAAATGTAGGATAAACATTTCTCTAGAGCAGAACTGCATAGTCCACAATGGCTCAGAATAACCCTGACAACTATGGACCATCATTGGCTAAATCTCTCCTCCCTCTCCGTTCCCCAACCTCAGGATCAGTCCTGGAATCCCTTTGTGGGACGCTGCTGGGAAAGTCTGGGTCCATTCCACACCTGCCTCGTGCCAGGTCAGGAGCGGGGCCAGACTCCAGTGCCGACTGCTGGGTGACTTCTGCCGCCATCACTGCCATCATCCCAGCAGCAAGTGGGCTATGGCGTTCCCCCTCATTGTTTAGACTGATCATACCTAAGGCTACCTAAGGAGAAGAGGTAAAGTGTGATTCTGATTGGTTCTGAAAAGGGAAGGGTGATAGATTGCTTACATGCTGAAGATCATGAACAAACCCCCACTCTCTCTAATTCCCTATTAAGAGAGAAAATAGAATATAGTGGGGAAAATGTCTTATTGAGGGGAATAGCCTCTTGTAATATCCAAGTCACTTCCTTTTCTTCTTCCCTGGGCTTCAGTTTCCTCAAATGTGACACAAAGATTGGATTGGATGATTTTTAGGGTCTTCCAGTCTTGTGATTTTGACATTCTGGTAGTGGTACTGGATTCTTTCTCTAGCTCTGCTGCTGACTCGTGTCCATCCTCTTGTATGATTGGAAGCCTCATTTCTTATATTATTCCTTTTGTCCTTTACAAAGCTATGTTCCTAGTTTTTTTAAAGCTCAGCTCAAATGCTTTATCCTACAAGAAATCTTTCCTGATACCTCCCTCAATTGCTATTGCCTTTCCCCCAAATTACCTTATGTTTCTGATATGTGCATTTTGAATGTGTAATCAATTGTCAATCAGTAAACATATATTAGGTATCCATTATGTGCTGCGCAGTGTGCTAAATTCTTGGGATACAAAAAGAGGCAAAAACAAAATCCCTGCCCTCAAGGTCATGATCTAATGTGAGACATGTCGAACCCTCTCTCTCCTCTGCCTCTCTGTCTCTTGTCTCTTTGTCTTTCTCTCTCTCTCTGTCTTCATCTATATATTTATCTATTTATTTATAAAACCCACATACAAACAAGCTACACACAAGATAATTAGGAAATAACTCTTTTAATTACTCATTAAGTCACTCAAATTAAGAGAAGCGGGGAAGAACTTCTTGTAGAAGATTAGATTTTAGTTGAAACTTGAAGGAAATGAGGAAAGTCAGTAGCCAAAGTGGAGGAGGGAGAGCATGGCATGGGAGGCAGCCAGAGAAAATGCTTGGAGTTGAGAGAAACAGTGTCTTGTGGAAATGTGGTGTTTTCCTCCATTTTTTCTTGGTCCTCTAGAACGTTAAGTTTCAGTTTTGTCTTTGTGCTTGCACAATGCCTGGAACATAGCTGACACCTAATAAATTCTTATTAATTTATTGATTGCCCAATTTATAAGCCACATTTAATGCCTGCAGTTTCCTTTCTTCCCAACTTTCCTTACATACTCCAGAAAATTTTCTCTAGTTATTTGGGAGGTTAACACATAAATCCAGTGATTCCTTTAACATTACAACACACTAAATGATGATGATTATATTTTAAAAAGTGAATATACTTTAAAGTGAAGAGCTTAAACCCTTTAGTCTCTGATACTGCCTGAGGATCACAGGATTTAGAACCAAAAGGTACCTAGAGACCAGTTTTAGATTTTAGAGGACATGAATTATATCTGTACATGTATCCCATGCATATTGCCACAAGCTAGTGGATCTTTTGAGCTTGAAAGTTCTGAGATGCAATATTCTGAGTCAATGGGGTTTCTGTATTAAGTCCAGCACCAATATCTGTGAGATCCTGGAGAGAAAGACAAATTGATCCAGTCAGAAAGAGAGAAGGTCAAACCTCTTGCCAATCACAATTGGGATTAAGCTATGGATGACTGCTGAATTTCCAGCCTAGATGAGACAGAAATCCAGTCTAAAAAACAAAACAAATCAAATCAGAATGATGAGATTCTAAGGTGGCGATTTCAGATTTAGATGTGTGCACATATACATAAATATATATGAATTATTAGTATAGCTCCCTCATTTTACAAATAATAATCTCAATAAGAACACATTATATGGCATGTAACAGATTTTAAAACTTTCCTCACAACAACTTTGAAAACTAAACTAGTAAAAATATTGGTATCTGCCTTTTACAGATGATGAAACTGAGGATCAGAGAGGTTATAGGACTTCCTTCATCACAACCATCATAAAAGCAAGCCTTTTAGCTCCCAATCTAATATTTTCTATATTATGCAACCTCAACATCCATAAACTCAGGTGAGAAACAAAAATTCTCATTGATTAAATGTATATTTTTTGGAAGTCAAAATGTGGACCAACTGAAGGGCCTCTAGAACTACACACTGCAAGAATCATTGGCATATATGAGGACTGTGAACATCAGTAGTCTAAAGGGTAATATCAATGATTTGGATTTATTTTCTATTTCAATTCAGATTTTTTATGGCCGTGTTTTCATGACTATTAGACTCACTAACAATTTTTCTTTAGGGTTTGGAACCTTCATAGCTTATGATTTGTGTTGAATCTTTTTGAAACTTTGTTTTTGTTTTTGTTTTTTATGTTGCACAACTACTTCCCAGGTATTAATTTGACTGTTCTCAATTACTTGCAGTGTCCTTTAGATAATGAACCCCTGGAGATACGAGAGTTTTCTTCTATACCATATGTGGCTTTTATGAACCGTAATCAACACTTTCTGCACAGTGGGTCAGAGCTGGCATTTAAATGTTAAGGAGCTACAGGGCCAATTTGAAAAGCATAAGCTACCTCTGAACCAGTGGGAATGACAACTTTTCCCCCTTTTTTTTGGTGGTAGTGTTCAGCAGCAGGGTAGGGCGCAATGAGACTGAATTTCTTTCATTTACTGTTAATCACTAGGCTTGTATTTCCTGAGGTTATGCTGAAAATGTCCTTTGTATGAGCTTATAGTCTTTTTTTCCTAATTAATAATTCAATTACTATGACCACAACCCCAATAATTGTAGTTTTATCAATTATTGTGAAATCAAGTTTCACCATGGATACAGTTCATTCTTTATTCTTCTTTCTTTTTTTAAAAATTCAACTTGGATGGAAGTCTTTAGTGTAATGTCCTAAAGATCTCTCCCTGGTCCTTTGGTTTTAAAGTTTTTTTTGGCAATTACTGAATAAAGGTAGAGATAACATAGTTATCATATATGCAAATGATGTGAAACAGAAATGGGATAGCAAATTAGAATCAGCTGAAGCAAATTAGAGGAAGTGAATAAGAAAAAATGAATAAATAAATAAAAATAAGAAATTCTGTTACAAAAATCAATTGTATAAATATAGGAGAAAGGAGAAGTGGATGGATTACAATTCATGTGAAAAAAAAAAAGACTTGGGTATTTTAGTGATTGCATGCCTCCTATGAGTTAACAGCAAGGCAACCAAAAATGATGATATAATTTTCAGAACTTCTGGAAGTTGAGATTTCATCAATGTGTGTACTTAATTCCATTGTTGCGGATAATAGCAATAAGAGCAAGTATTTACACAGTGCCTACTATGTGCCAGGAACTATGCTAAACATTTTACAGATACCATCTCATTTGATTCTCACATCAACACTGAGGTGGGATAGGTACTTTTATTATATCTATTTTACAGATGGGGAAATTGAGGCACTCAGGGTCACATAGCTAGTAAGTGTCCACAAAAATCCCTTGGTGACTTAGTAGACAATCTTTGAGAGTTGCTGAGTTAAAAAAATTCATCAATATTGCCACCATCCTTGGTGAACTGCTGTGAACCTAGGCTCTCAGATAGCAAATATTCTTCTTGACTTTAGAGGCTAGAATTTGGACCTAGAGGCAGATTTTTTTTAAGCTTGGGATTAGCAAGAATTTAGCAATTAGTGATGGCCAACAATGGAATGGGATGCTTTTTGAGATACCAAGCTCCCTAAGCCGGAACTGCTCAGCCAGTGGCTGGATGATTGATCAGGATATTGTAAAGAGATGTATTAGATGATCTCTGAGGTCCCTTCCAACTCAGAGATTCTATGATTCTAAGAATAAAAAAGGTTGTACATCACCTTTACTGAGCCAGGTACAGTGCTGCTTTGTGATATTTATCTTTATAATGTGCTTGTCATATAATGCTTTATTGGATTGTACAGGGACCCTAGATCTCATTTGCTTTTCCAATTTCCAAATCTTCTTTCAATCTCTCTCTAGACATTTGTAATAGCATTAAATCTTCATATTATAGTCATACCTGTGTTTCTTTTCTTTAAAAGTGACTTCCCTGTTAGTGACAACAGTTTTTGATGGGCTCTGTGGTGGTACAAAGAAGTAAGACACAGTCACTGCCCTCAGACAACTTGCAAACTTTGACTAGGGCAACAGCCAAGGAGCCAGAGATAGCCAATTTAGCTTTGTTTAACTCTAAGTGCCCTTACCTTGCCCGAGCATAGTTCACTGATCTAGAACTGGAAGACAGCTTAGAGATCATTTATTAAAATGTCCTCACTTCATAGACACGTAGCATGTATATCCTGGCCCTCTCCCAGAGCCAGCCAGGCTACATTTCTCCAGAGGGCAAGACTGAGGAATTCAAGTACCATAGATTTGAACCAGACCCAATTCTCCATTGACGGCATTGGGGATCATTTTCTAGCAGTCCAATTCCTTTTATTTTTTATTTATTTGTTTCTAAAGCTTTTTATTTTCAAAACATTTCAAAACACAGATAATTTGACAATATTGACCCTTGTATAGCCTTGTGTTTCAGATTTTCCCCTCCTTCCCCCCATCTCTTCCCTTAGATGACAAGCAATCCAATATATGTTAAACATGTTAAAATACTTGTTAAATCCAATATGTATAAACATTTATACAATTCTCTTGCTGCACAAGAGAAATCAGATCAAAAAAAGAAATGAATAAGAAGACAAAATGCAAGTGAATAACCACAAAAAGAGTGAGAATGCTAAGTTGTGATCCTCATTCAGTTCTCACAGTTCCCTCTTTAGGTGTAGATGGCTCTCTTCATCACAAGATCATTGGAATTGACACTAATCACTTCATTGTTAGAAAGAGCCATGTCCATCAGAAGTGATGATGTTGCCAGGTACAATGATCTCCTGGTTCTGCTCACTTAGCATCAGTTCATGTAAGTCTCTGTGAAATCATCCTGCGGATCATTTCTTACAGAACAATAATATTCCATAACATTCATATACCACAATTTATTCAGCCATTCTCCACCTGATGGGTATCCACTCAGTTTCCAGTTTCTGGCCACTACAAAAAGGGCTGCCACAAACATTTTTGCACATGTGGCTCCCTTTCCCTCTTTGGGATATAAGCCCAGTAGAAACACTGCTGGATTAAAGGTTATGCATAGTTTGATAACCCTTTGGGCATAGTTCCAAACTGCTCTCCAGAATGGTTGGATCTGTATACAACTTCACCAACATATTAGTGTCTCACTTTTCTCACATCCCCTCCAACATTCATCATTATCTTTTCCTCTCATTTTAGCCAATCTGAGAGGTAATTGTATCTCAGAGTTGTCTTAATTTGCGTTTCTCTGATCAATAGTGATTTAGAGCACCTTTTCATGTGACAACTGAAAATTGTCTGTTCATAACCTTTGACCACTTATCAATTGGAGAATGGCTAGTCCAATTCCTTTTAACCACAAAACATACATTGACTTTTTCTTCAAAGATATAACAAAAACAAACCTATAAGCATTTCTCCCAATTCATCTGGAGCATATTGCTCCCATACCACCTTAGTTTCTCAGGGAGTTCAGTTCCAACATAACATTGATTTCATTCATGCTTAGATGTTGGGCTGAACCTTCTGCTGTCCTGAGGTCTTGAGGGTCACTCCCAAGGGTCACTCCTTGCTCTTTGGGCTATGGATACACTGGCTACAAAACCCAGCCTGGATTCTGTCTTCCCCATTCCTGTGGTTTGCTCTCCTAAACTTTGAAACTCTTGGTTGGAGACTATTTCTCTACTGAGGATGGAAAAGAACCAAGGAAAAGTCAAGAACCATGACCTGATTTTTGTGGTGCTATAAGATCCAGCACAGAAGAAAGCCATATGATCTTTTCCCCTTGCTGTATAGTCTCTTATTAAATACCATGAGTGAGTAACCAAATGAATCAGAAATGGCCAAAGTAGATTCAGCGTTTTTCAAAAATTCTGACAGCTTTAGTTATCCAGCAAATGAAAACAGAAGGATTTTTTTGGTGAAAAGTATCTTAGTTTTAGATATTTAGATATTTTAGGTATTAGATATTTTGAGTTTGATATGTCTATGAGACTTAAAGTTTGAAAGGTCTATTAGGCATCTGTATTGAACTTGGATACTTTCCCCATAAAGTCTATTGCAAAAATGGTAATTTGCAAGTTATGTCACTAGGTGTCACCTATGAGCATTCTTCTATAGGCAGAATTTCAGTGGCTGTCTGAACAGCTATTTTCATTTGACCAAACTAAAGGAACTTTTCCATTCCAAATTTTTCTCTTCCATTGAGAGAGAAGAAGCTACATCATATTTTCTGACTCAGTTCTCTTGCTTTATACATACCCAATGGCTCCTTGGCTCAGAGCTGACATCTGTAACCTTTAGGTCCCACCTAATACTCTGGTCAATTAGATGGTATAGTGGGTAGGGCGCTGGGCCTGGAAGACTTATTTTCCTGAGTTTAAATCCAGACTCAGACACTTACTAGCTGTATAACTTTGGACAAGTCACTTAACCCTTTTTGACTCTTTCCCAGAGCTAGAGAAAAAAATGGCAAACCAGTGCACTATCTTTGCCAAGAAAACCTCAAATTGGGTCATGAAAAATCAGACGTGACTGAAAATGACTGAACAACAACAGCAAAGCTCCTGCGCCTCTTAGCTATTGCATAGATTTGCCTTTCTTGGGTATTTAAAATTGCAATAGGCATGCTTTCATAATATGAACAAAGACTTGAACAAAATTAGGTTTTATGGTGGAAAAATTCTCTTTATGTGAATGATTCCATTTGAAATAGTGTCTATTTTATTTGTAAATGGTGATCCTCTAATGTCTATATAACAATGATAATAAATAATAAATAAATAAAAAACTACCTTTTATATGTGCTTTGAAGTTTACAAAGCACTTTTTATATCTCATTTGATTCTCACATTTGCTCTGTCAAATAGGGGCTACTATTTTCTCCTTTCACAGAAGAAAAAACTGAGGTTCAGAGAGGTTAAAATGACTTGGCTGTCCTTTCCCACCAGGCCAGACAGAATTTGCCCTTTTTCAGCCCTTCCAAGCAGCTGGTAAACAGCACATTAGAGAATCTCTGTCCTCTCCCCAGACCAGAACAAACCATCTCCAAGGCTGTGAAGGCAGGTTGGAAACAGAATGATGATGTGCTTCATGTATGCGATCATGGCACTCCTTTGGGGGCCATTTCCCAGAACCCTACACCCATTGATAGGCAGGATCCCCAGAAGGCTTCCGGGGTAACCCTCGGGGCCTGGGTTTCTAGTTCCACCTCAATGACCCCCACTCTTAGGCTTTCAACTGGCAATGACCATGTTTAACATGTGTCCGGCACAGAGTGGTCACAATGCCATGAGACTTAAGGGAAACCCATGTTGATGACAATGAACGTGCATGTGGAACCTGAAGAGCTGAGAGAGAGAGAGAGAGAGAGAGACCCTGGGAGAGACAGAGAAACAGAGACAGAGAGAGAGAGAGGGAGAGAGGGAGAAGGAGAGAGAAAAGGAGGGAGAAAGTGGGAGAGAGGGAGAAGAGAGAGAGAGAGACAGAGAGAGAGAGAGAGAGAGACAGACAGACAGACAGACAGACATACCCTGGGAGAGACAGAGACAGAGAGACAGAGACAGAGAGAGAGAGAGGGAGAGAGAAGGAGAGAGAAAAGGAGGGAGAAAGCGGGAGAGAGGGAGAAGAGACAGAGAGAGACAGAGAGAGAGAGATGCCCTTCTAAACCTTGGTTAAGAGAGTGACTTGTTCACTGCTTTTCTGAGGTCATCATTGTAATGATTATTATTTTTATACAAAAGCTAAATATATGACTTGATTTTCTCAATAAAACACTTTCTTTTTACCCAGTGGCCAAAAGTCTAATATTTTTTTTAAACTGATTAAAGCCTTATCTCTTTATTATTATTTTATTATTATATTATTATTTTATATATTATATTATTATTTTATTATTATATCTTATTTTGTGTTGAGGTTGTATGAAATTTCTTTCTTAACTTCTAGTTTACTTTCTTGATTGACTGACTGACTGAGGTTGGGGCATGGAACCCTCCCTTTCACTATCTCTTAGAGAAATGCTTACATAGAGCCTTGGTGTACTATAGGTATAGGTACTCATGGCAAATAACTCGTATCTAGAAGTCCACTTGCCCCAAGAGATACCCTTTCTCTTTGTACCATCCAGTGCTTTTCCTATCCTTGTCTTGTAACTGTGGTTAAAATAGAGCCCTTTACTGACTTGTACCCTAAATTGTAAGCAGTAGGTTTCCCTTCCAAGACAGTTTTATATAGCATTTTTCATTTTCCACACATCTTATAGCCCTTTCCGAAGTAATGAATTAGAATCCAGCTGGAATAGTGGCAGGTGAGTAGTTAGTGAAACAGCTGTTAGGAGCCTAGCATTTGTTCAAAAATGATTCTTGGATATAATTTTCTTCAAAATAGGAATATTGACCAACTTTTCCTTGCAATGTTACATTTCACAGAGACCAGTTGCTGGCCCTGGATATGTAAAAACTTGATGCTGGGCCCCATGAAAAATGATATTTTCAATAGCATGATTAGTGTCTTATGGCTGAAAAAGCAGTGTTTAACAGTTAGTATAAAAAATCTGACTTGTGAGCTTTTGTACCATTTCTCTCTGTTGTTCTTTAGGTCTTAAGCATTTTATTTATATAATTAACAAACTACAGGTTGCTCACCCACACTTCCAAATCACTAACTTCCAACTACCTCAAATAATGGGGCAGGAGGAGATGACTGAATGAAACCTATAGATCAAATAAAGCCCTGCTTTAGGCAATAGTTTCAATCCCCTCAGACATCTGTTAGAATTATTGCTGATCTAGTCAAGGTTCTCTCCTGGTCTTTCTTCTCCTTTCCTTTTGTACTAACTCTCTAGTGCCTGACCCAGGTCTTTAATAAAAGTTTATTGATTGATTGATCTTATCAGCTCCTATGATCTGAATCATCATAACTTTGTAGTTGATTCCTAGATTTGCCTCAACAGCTCTTGTCTCTCTCCTGAGCTCCAGTACCACTATTGTATTATGCAACTATTATACACCTCAAATTGGATGTCATAAAGACATCTTAAATTCAACATATTCAAAGCAGAATTCATTACCTTCCTAGCCCCAGCTCAATTTTCCCCATCTTCCTCTCGAGGAAACCTCTATCTTCCTAGTCTCCCAGACTTGCACTTACATTTTTCACACTTATCCAGTCTTTCATTCAATTTTATCATTTTTATCATCCCTTGTATCCATCCCCTTTTCTCTGCCAACTCTGTAAGTGTAGGTCCCCATCCCCTTCTCATCTGAACTATTAGAATAGCCTTCTACAGTGTCCCCCACTCTTATTCCTTTTCTACTCAGCTCCGAAGTGATTTTCTTGTAGTGAAGCTCTTACCATGTCACTCCCCTACTTCATAATTTCCATTTATTCCTTATTAGTTCTAAGGTAAAATATAAAATGGTATGAATGGCATTTTAAATACTTTTACAACATGACCTCTTCCTACCTTTCCAGAATTCTGACATGGTACTGCCATCCTCAGACTTTATAATTCAGCTACCCTTGCCTACTTTCTATTTTTCACATGCAACATGGCATCTTCTGACTTACGGCTGACCCCATGTCTAGTGTGCTCTTCCACTTTGCTTCAGCTTGTTGGCTTTCCTGCTTCCTTAAGGATTTCAGCTCAAATCTCACCCCTTACAGGAGGCCCTTGTTGGTTTTCCTTTCCTAGTTGCTGATGCCTTCTCTGACATTACCTTCAATTTACCTTGTATATATCTTCTACATACTTTTTTGGGGTATATTATCTCTTTTATTAGACTTTGAACTCCTTAAAACAGAGACTTTGCTTTTGCCTTTCTTTATGTTCCCAGTATTTAACATGGTGTCTGGCACAGCACATGAAAGAACTTTGTAAATGCTTCTTGACTTATTGATTGACCTTTTTGGAGGAAGAAAGTATTAGGAGGTAATGGAATGGCCCAAAAGACCACTGCTGGAGGGGATAAAAGGAAAAACTGAGAGGGTCGCTCATGAATAAATTTGGCAAATTAGTACCTAGGGAATCAAGAATTCTAACTATTTGGTTAATTGATTTTTTTTTCTGAATATCAGGCTTTATAGTTGGCTTCTCTGGAAAATGAATTTTCCACAAAGGAGAGATTGCCTGGCTGGCTGATTGTTGTGCAGGCTCCTGAAATGACTTTCCTGATTTTGATGATTCAGATAGAACTATATTAAATATGGAGAGGACCTATGTATAGGAGCCCAAAATTCAACATTGAATCCAACAGCACTGATGAAGTATTTACAATTTGCTAGGCTCTGTGGTCCTGTAATTCATCTGACATTTCCCAGGATGAATTCCGGACTGTGAAACAAATCAAGCCTCTGGAGGCTTTGGTTCTGGGGCCATGTTTGAAAATACTGAGTTGCTGTGACTACCCAAGCCCAACAGGTTTCTCTTTATCCAGGCTACATGAGATTAGGGGACCCATAGAGCAGCAGGCTGTAGGCAGACTTTCTGTCATCTTCCATTGGCCAGTGTTTTTGATGTGTGACATTCTTGCTAAATGCTGTCAGGGCTAATCCATCATGTTTCAGATGATCTGCTTGGACTCCCGCCTTTCAAAATCGACAGAAGTGTGGCTGAGATAATGTTATCCCCTGGAAGCATTCAAGGAAGGGGTGGGCTGAAGAGGCAGAATGGGCTTTGAACTAACCCAAGCTTTCATGTATAGCTCTAAGGTGTTTTTTTTTCTGCTTTTAATATCCATTTCTATGGCTTTTTTTTGAGACCAGCAGTATTTGTTTTTGTACATTGATATCTAAATGTCTTATGTGAAGAGAATGATGTTTTGAATTTCACACAATTCCTAGGTACTGATGCTAGACCCTGGGTGACCAGGGAAGGTAGTGAAACAGGCAACTGCCTTCAGGAATCTTACATTCTTTTGGAGGAAACAACACACATATGGATAAGTCAATACAAAACATATAAACAACCCCATTTTCTTTTTAAAATTTTATTTATTTATATTTTCTTTATTAAAGCTTTTTATTTTTCAAAACAATTTTCAATATTAACTCTTGTAAAACCTCGTTTTCCAATTCCCCCCTTCCCCCACACCCTCTCCTAGATGGCAAGTAGTCCAATATAATAACCCCACTTTCGATAGTCTCTTTTGCAGAGATTGGGAGGTTTCAGCATATCTGTGCGAGGAAACAGAATCTGGGGGAGAGTGAGGAATCTTTTCCATCCTAAAGATACACTTAACAGTATCCAAGTCTCTGTGGTAGGGGGTGCTGAAGCTGAGGTTACATTTACAAGGTTAACAAAGTCATTGATAGCGTGGGGGTTGGAGAGGAGAGAACTACCAATTTGGAGATGGAGGTGATTAGAAAATAATCCCTTTGGGGGTTTTCTTGGCAGAGATACTTGGCAGAGAGGGCAGTAGTTTGCCCTTCCTTCTACAGCTCATTTTACTGCTGAGGAAACTGAGGCAAGCAGTTAAGTGACTTGCCCAGTAAGTGACTTACACAGCTAGTAGGAGTGAGAACATTTCAAGCGCGGAGTACAGCTTGTGTAAAAGAAAGAATCGTGGATGGGGGACAGCATTTGACAGGAATGTGAGGAAATTAATGAACAATCACAGTTAGTGGTGCCGTAGGAGTCGGGAAGATTCATATTCCTGAGTTCAAATCTGACTGCAGACACTTACTAGCAGTCACTTAACTGCTTGCCTCAGTTTCCTCATTGGTAAAATGAGCTGGAGAAGGAAAGGGCAAACTACTCCTGTGTCTCTGCCAAGAAAACCCCAAACGGGGGCTGGACAAGACTTGAACAACAACAACAACAATAAAGAGTAAGCCTGGACAAATAGACTGGTGCCAGATTATGAGGATTTTACTCGCCAAACAGTTTTATGTTATCTTAAGGGCAACAGGGAGTTTCTGAAACAAAGGAGTGTGATGTGGTCTCCCTTGGCTTTTAGCAGTATCAAATGGGCAGCAGTGTGGAGGATGGATTGCAGGCAGGAAGAGACTGGAGTCAGTGAGACCAGTTGGGAGATAATAGACCAGGTGAGAGGTAATGAGGGATACAGTGAGGGGACTGGGAACCAATCCCCAGCGATCGTATGATGGGCAAGCTCTGGCAACTGATTGGATATGGGGAGAGAAAGGAAAGAGTGGAGAGTGGAGAAGGACTCAGGTTGAATTTAAAAGGGGCAGATTTTAAGTTAAAAAAAAATACAACAGGAAATCATTTTCCTGATAGGCAAAGTAATCTGCATAAATGGCTCCTAAATCCTTTATTTTTATTTTTTTTTTAAAGAAGGCTATGAAAGTGAGTATTTAGGGAAATTCTCTCTTATTTCCCCCCAGAGACACAAGAAAGAAACCCATATTTTGGAGCTGAAGGTCATGAGTCTTTCCTTTCTCGTCTTGTGAGGTACCTGACAACTTGTCATGTCTCTGCAGGCAGAGTGTTGTGGATCATCCCATATGGTCCATTAATTCTTCCCTTTCTTCCTCCTGAACAAAGGAGGTGCCATTAAACTGTTGTGGAGGGTGTGAAAATTGTAAAAGATCAGGAAAAAGAACATTTGCTTTAGTTATGCAGGTGGTCAAATGATAACACATCTTTCTTTTACATTATATTTCACTACCATCTGGCAAACCCCTAGCCTAAATGACACATGCTAGATTAATCAATTCATCACTCCCATTGCAAATGGCAACTCTTAGGAGCAAAGGGTGTTTGTTCTCTGTCGGCGCTGGGGGGAGGAGAAGGAGTATGTAGGAGAAGAGCTTGCTTTTGTGGACTTTTAAAAGCATGGTAAAGATGAAGCTATATACTTCTATATCCTTTTTGTTTATTCTTAAAGAGGCAGGGGAATCCAAGAGTGGGATCCATGGATCTTGGAGGTTATTTCTAAAGAAAATCAAGTCACCCTCTAGCTCTACAACTGGCTTCACAAATGCCCATAATACCAGACCACGAAGTGGGATTTCTCTGGAAGACCCAAGGTGGAGTGGATGGATGATGGCAGGTCATTCTGAAGATGATAAAATGTGTGGGTGATCCCCTTTGGCCCTACCTCTAGGCCTAGTTACCCTTTGAAATGATCCCTCCCAGCAAATGGAAAGATCAGTCAACTTAGGTCTGTTCTCTGGCAGGAATTACTGGACAACTTACCTCCAGCAAGAGCTGGGGATGGGGGGGGGGGGGGAAGATAAGATTCTCCAGAATGGCTTTTTTCTTTTTCTGGAGGGCTAATTATAGGGCTCTTTTTTTTTTTATCCTTTGAAGATAACATTTCTTTTCAAGATAAGGCTCTAGAGATATTGAAAATAGGAATTTAGAGGAATAAATATGAGGGAAAAAAATGACTGGATTTGGAGTTAGAATATTTGGGTGGAAAGCCCAGTTATTCCACTTTATACCTGCAGAATCTTCATAAAGTTAACAACCTCTCTGGGTCTCAGTTTTCTCATCTGTGAAGTGAGAGGGTGGGTCTAGGTGAGTTTTGAGGTCCCTTGAAGCTCTAAATCTATGGTCCTATGAACTCTCCTTACATAGTACTACTAAAAGTGCATTGCAAGACTGCCACTGCCTTCAGATCGGTAATGAGGATATCAGGCATTCTGGAAACATATTATCATGTTCCATTAGGGTGCCTGATTGACTCCTTTTAAAACAAAACAAAGCTCACTTTGATTTATTTAGCAAACAAAAAGAGGATTGTTAATAACTGCCTTCAAGAGGAATTGGAATGCAGGGGCAATAACTCCTGGATTCCTGTTAGAGCTTCAGGAAATCAAGAAAATATCATTAACAGGTTTTGTGCATTGAAAATCGCTTCTTTCTCTGAATTAGGGCTGTAATAACACTAACCAGCTGCCTCATTTCCCTTTCTTCCAAACCATTCAAGGGCATACTTCCAAGGGGAAAGGGCAGAGGCATCAATCCTACCTGAGTGGGGGAATTTCAAATAATAAAAGATAAAAATGGAGAGGTTTTCCCCCCACCTCCCAACCCGTGAGGGTCCTTTCTTCCCCTGTTTACCTCTTTGCTTATTACCTATATCTCGGTTTCCTCCTCTAGACAATGAGGGGGTTGATCAAGGCAAGTATTATTAACCTTTTCTGTGTCAGATTTTTTTCTTTTTTGGCAATTTGGTGAAATCTGTGGAATCCTTCTCAGAATGATGTTATTAAATAAATAAAACAAAATGCAAAAGATTGAAAAGGAAACCAATTAGACTAAGGATAGCTAGCATTTAAGTATTACTTTCAGTTTTGCAAAGTGCTTGATAAATATTACCTTATTTGGTCCTCACAACAACCTTGGGAGGTAACTGTAATTATTAACCCCATTTTACAGATTAGGCAAACAGTGCCAGTCAAGGACACATAGCTAGTCAGTTCTTAAAGCAGGATTTAAATCTAGGACTTACTTATTTCAAGTCCAATGATCTATTAACTGTGTCACCTGCCAACCGATTATATTGAGACTAATTACATTGAAAAACAGTTATCAAAATATTGGGGGAAGTCCCAAGTTTCTGGACCCCAGATTTAGAGCTTATGGGTCATTAGATGATCCAGTAAAATAATTGTGCCACTGAGGAATAGCAAAGATGGAGAAATGTAGACCACAGAGCCTGCCCAAATTCATTTAGTCATTTTGATTGAAACTCCTTCAGGAACTGGATGCACAGAGGAGAGAGGAAATAGGGCCTGTATTACTTGGCCAACAGCTGACTGCTAAAAAGTGTCCAAAACTAGTGAAAAGGAAAATCCAAGTTCACTAGCTTTAGACACTTTCTAACAGTGTGATAGTTGGCCAAGTAATTGGGCTTCTCACAGCCTCATTGTTCTCATTTGAGAAATGGGAATAATAATAATAGAACTGACCTCCCAGTGTTATAGTGAGAATAAAATGAGCTATTGGGTGGAAAGTGTTTTGCAAACCTTAAAATGTGTCATAAATGCCAGCTATTGTGATTTTTAGCAGATAGGTAATAATAGAAGTGGGAGGCTAACTGGCACAGTGGATAGAGTCAGGAAGACACTTTCCTGAGTTCAAATCCATCCTCAGACACTTATTAGCCGTGTGACCTTGGGCAAGTCATTTAGCCCTGTTTGCCTGAGTTTCCTTGTCTATAAAATGAGCTGGAGAAGGAAATGACAAACCTCTCCAGTTTCTCAGTCAAGAAAACCCCAAATGAGGTCACAAAACAGTCATATATGTCTGAAAAACAACTAACCCACAATAACAAATAAGAGTAAATAGATGAACTCTAATGATCTTTAGTTGCTACTTATCAGTTACATGTAGTTTCTATGGTACAGTAGGAGTAAAGGGCATTGTTAATCAGTCGCTTGGTTAATTGATCACTGGAAGGAATGTATGAATATTTGTGTCCATATTTCAGGGGGCACCCCAATTTATTTATGGTTACATAGGAAGTATCAGAGTTAGCATCCTAATAGATGCTAACTGGTCTTCCTGACTTCAGGTTTAGCTCACAGGACTTTGCCTTTTCCATGATTCTAAGTCTGGTCCAGTCCTTTCCCTTTGTGTCTCAGTTTTCAAATCTGGAAAATGAGGGGTGAGTGTGTGTGTTGTGAGGTTGGATTAGAATAAAAGTTCTTTTCTCCCCCAACTCTGGAATCCTACACATATTTCAATGCCATTTTCTCCATTTTTCTGGATCCTCACTGGATCTTTTCTGAGGGAAGCGGGTTATAAAAATCACAAAATGCCATATAACTGTGAGATTATATATGGGGAAGATAGTAGAGAAGAGTTAGACCCACAACCGAATAGGAGTAAAAGAGATCAAAGAATTGTAAGAGCCTCTCTTGTCTGGACGTGAGTGGAGGGACAGGGATGACAGGTGAGTGATGGGAGGGCTCCCTCAACACCCTCCCAATGTCAGGAACTATTCGGCTGTGCTCCCAGACTGCTATTTCTCCTGTGCCCCAACAGCCCAACAACACACTCCAAGTCTGCAGCCTCTTCCTCCAATTGGTGAGTGTTTTCCTAGGACCTCCACGTGAGGAACACCCCAGGCTATTTCGGTGCTCTCTGCTCCATCCCTTTTCTAGGTTCCTTTTATGCATTGTCTCCCCCTATTAGAATGTAAGCTTTTTGAGGGCAGGACTTCCTTTTTTCTTGCACTTGTATTCCTGGTATTTACCAGGGTGCTTGGCATATAATAAACTCTTAATAAACGCTTCATCTAATCTAATCTAGGGGCAGCTAGGGGACTTAGTGGATGGAGCACTGAGTCTCCATCCTGAATCAGGAAGACCTGAATTCAAATCTGCCCTTAGATTCTAGCTGTGTGACTTTGGACAAGTCATTTAACCCTATTTGCCTCAGTTTTCTCATCTGTAAAATGAGCTGGAGAAGGAAATGGTGAGCCACGCCAGGATCTTTGCTAAGAAAATCCTAAATGGGTCACAAAGAATCAGACATGACTAAAAAAATGACTGAACAAAAAAACCTAATAAGTGAGGAAAACCTCCTACTCATTTAGGAAGGAATCCTTGAAACAAACTAATGAGAGGACATGGATGAGAATTGCATAGAATAGATAGATATGGATAGGTTCAGATCAGTGCAGTATTTGGGGTACAGTTGGAGAAAAGGGCATTGTCAATCAGTCGCTTGATTAATTGATCATTGGAAGGAACATCCTAATGGATGAGATCACAGATTCAACTGAATATTTGAGTGTGTGAATATTTAAATAGAAGTAGCATGGTGATTTGCATCAAGAGCCAGAAAGGCTTGGATTCAAATCTTGTCTGTCAAGTAATCCTGGGCAAGCCCCTTACCTTTTTAGTCTCCTCAGGTAGCTAAGGTTATAAATTTCAGATTTGCTACAGATTTGTATTGGCTGAGAAAATTTCCTCCACTGGAGTTTCTCTAGACTAATGAACTCACATCTCTGGACATACACACACGCTTGTGTATAAATACACACACATACACACATACATGTGTGTGTGAATGTGTTTGTGTGCATTTACTGATGTAAATGGTAGATTTGAATCCAAATTCCTGATTCTGAAGCCAGCTTTCTCCACAATACACATGCGTAAGCACACACACACACACACACACACACCCACACACACCTCCAGTAAAAATCTAGCAGGAAAAATAGAAATGAGAAGCCTATATGATCCACCAACTTGATAATCAGCATCAAAATAAGAATTATTTGTGTGTTGAATGTAATGTAGCTTTAAAAAAGTGCTGGCTAATATTTATAGGAAAGACCAACAATTACAAATTAATGAATTATTTTTCTGTTTATATTTCAGTTATAAAATTGTTTACTTATATGGATATTCATTTTTGTCCCAGTAGAGAGTTTCCTCCACTTTTCCGCCACTTAGTAGGTGAGTTCTATATAGTTACTTAAAGGCACATTGAGGTTACATGACTTATCTAGGCCATACAACTAATAAAAGTAAGCATTTCTTCTTCTTCAGGTTTTCCTGGATCTAAGATTATCATTCTATCCACACTAAGTTAATATTTTTTATTTAAATACTTATTTTTTGATCAGAAATCTTGGAACACGAACAGCTAGGTGGCACAGTGGATAGAATGTTGGATTTGGAGTCAGAGAGACTTATCTTTCTGAGTTCAAATCTGGCCTCTGACACGTACTAGCCGTGTGCCTCTGGGCAAGTCACTTAACCCAGTTTGCCTCAGTTTCCTCATCTGTAAAATGAGCTGGAGAAGGAAATGGCAAACCTCTCCAGTATTTCTGCTAAGAAAACCTCAGATCAGATCATGAAGAGTTGGATATGACTGAACTAGAATGTGAAGGTTGTTGACATGGTTGGATCTTTAATGTGATGTATAACATTCACATACTGAATGTAATGGAATATAATATATTGTTCTGTAAGAAATAATGATCAGACTGATTTCAGAGAGGCCTGGAGAGACTTACATGAACTGATGCTGAGTGAAGTGAGCAGAACCAAGAGAACATTGTAACAGCAACAAGAAGATTATGTGATGATCAATTCTGATGGACGTGGCTCTTTTCAACAATGAGGTGATTTTGGCCATTTCCAATAGACTTATGATAGAAAGTGTTATTTGTATCTATACAGAACTATGGAGACTGTTCATTTAAGGGTAGTGTTTTCACCTTCTCATGAGCTATCTTATGGTTACAAAAGGACTAGTGATTACTATTTCCTATTTCTCATCATTCTTCTCTCCCAATTTATTTGACACAATCAAACTGCCACAAGCATATGTGCCTCATGGGATCTGGAATGTTTTGTTTTCCTTATAAATGTTCCTATTGTAGACCTAGTGCCCTAGAAAATACAGTCCTTTTCCACCATCTTAGCCCTGCCAGTTATATTCTACTTCAGGCATCCTGAAGAATCATAGTCCTTTCCCATCTTACTCATACCTGTTAGATTCACTTTATTTGTATGTATGTCTTCTCCTAATAGATTACAAGCTCTTGGGAGTCAGGGACTGTGTTTTATTATCTTTGTATTTCCCTCTACACTCTGCACATTAAGTAGGTACTTAACGAATGGTTAATGAATAAATTAATTGAAATGTAAACAAAAGGATAATTCATGGTTGCCTAATTGTATTTCTCCCTCCTTAGGATTTGACTCTCTTTGGATATTTGATTTGAGCTATTTCACATGTCTATACACACACACACACACACACACACACACACACACATACACACACACACACATTTGTATTCAGCCTTAGATACTATTTAGGAGACCCTGGGGCAAATCATCCAAACTCTCTCAGCCCTAGTTTCTTCATCTGTAAAGTAGTCCCTACCTCACAGGCTTGTTGAGAGGATCAAATGAAATAATATGAGTGTAGAAGACGTGATCAGTGGAACCCTTGATTTACTGGACTGTGCTCTGGGAATTACAGGGGGAGATTTGTTTAATTCCCAATGACTGGGGGCTTGTATTGAAGAGTACTAGTGACTTAAAGTAAAGGGAGGGAAATATATGAAGTATAAAGCTGGAGCTGACTCCAACTTTCTCTTCTGAGACTGTTTTCTAGTTTGCTGTAGGACCTGCACCTTTTATGAAATACAGATCTGGTATTCAGAAATACAGATTGCCTTTGTTCAGAAAACTTTAAGAGAGCAACATAAATATCAGGTGTTATCATCATCATCATCACCATCACCATCACTATCACCACCTCGGAAGGCGGCTATCAGAAAACCATTTTTTGACTTAAAATCCAATAGAAATGTGAGTTATTATTAGAGCCAATAGCAATGTGATAGTAAAATACAAAATAAAGACCCCATGCAAAAACATCTTTAATCTTTTGAGAAATCTAATTTTGCTAGCAAGGGGACTGTCTTGTTCTTCTTTTTCCATTATTTTTGGATAACTGACTTCTTTTTCCATTATTTTTGTAAGATGATTTTTATCATTTCATTTCTGAAGTCTAGCAGTGTAAGCTTGGCTTTTTGGATAACTGCTCGCAGTCAAGGGGCTGTCTTTGTTAGCCCAAAACATATGCCCATTGTGGATTTACAGACCAACTTACAGGAGATTCCTGTTTTAAGGGTCCAGTTTTTTTCTGCTACCATAAGGAAAACTGCTCCAAATAAATCAGGTCCCAGGAAAGTCTATAAGAATATGCTCAAGTGGGCATTCTGTGCATAATCAGTCCTTTAAGAGCAAAGGGGCTTAGATTTTCCAGTACTCTCCTCAGTACTAAAGTATTTTCCTTTCCTAGTACTCTGTGAGTACTGTGAGCAGCAGACTGTAAAATCACTTGCTTAATCATAGAAACTAACTGTCCTTATTTTTCCTTGACATAGTGACCAAGCTTAATGTGGAAGGGGTGACTCAACTACATGGAAAGTCTCCAAATTATTTTTTGCACCTCTGGATCATTTTCTCTTGTCTATCATGGACAGGTGATCATATTATGACCACCTAATGACCATTTTGTTAGTGGAGATGCCCTTGCTTCACCCTGATGGATGATGATGGGATGATGATCATCCCTGCTGATATGTCATTTTTGGCCCTCAAGAGCAAGGTTTGTCAGTCAATAAAATTCTGTATTTTATCATGCCTCTTTTACAAATTTGGGTACCAAACTTTATAAATTCAGTGCCTTGGAAGAAGGGGCATTCAGAGTGTGAGGAAGATCTGAGGTTCATTTTATTAGAGGGGACCATGTATCCTTTAGTAAAATGCCATTGGTTCAGAGCTCTGCCTTGGGCTCTTTTATTGTAGGTTGGACAATTTTAATTCCCACCTCAGTTCCACCTCAGATTTAATTTGCATTTCATTTTATATTAGTGATTTAGAGCAGCTTTTCATTGGTTTCATTGGCAATCCACTTCATTTTCATAGTTTATGAATTTGCTTTTTAATTTTTAATACTGGCAATTTGATTTTTTTTTAAAACATCAATTTAACTAATGGATAGTCACAAAGACTCACATGACTTAAATGACTACAAACAACAATGAAGTTCATTTGATTAGTTTTGAAAAACAACTTTTGGTTTTTATTAATTCAATAATTTTTTAAACTTTAAATTTTATTAATTTATGTTTTGATTTTCAGGATTTCTATTTTGGTTTTTAAGTAGGGAAGTGTTTAATCTATTTGTTTCTAGTTTGTTTATTTTTTTGTTTGTTTTTTAGTTGCATGCCAAATACCTAGTCTTTCTTTTACTTTTTTGGGGGTAAATAATAATCAATTTATTAACTAGGGTTAACAAATAATAGATTGAAATTAGTGGCTCACCAGGAAGCCAAAGATGTCCCTTAGAGAATGTTGAATGCTTAAAAAATGCTTTGGAAAAGGGGGGTGGTGCTTGAGGATAGAACTCATCTCTGATTGGTTAACAATGAGGTGGTAGACAAGAAGTTGGGCTCAAATCCTTGAGCTCCACTTGTTGAGAATGTGATGAGGTTCAGTTGCCTGCAGGTATCTGGACAAAGCTGTCCATCTCTACCCTGTCAATGAACCATGAACAATGGTGGGTTAAGAATAAAACCTATACAAGATTCTCTTTGTAAGATCTTCTAGTTGGGTGAGGTCCCACCCATGATGGAAAAGCATGTACCCCTGAGGATTTGGGTAATCTTACTCATTATCAAAGTCCTTCAGAGACTGACTGAATAACCTACAAGGGGTTGGTTTCTGAATGAAGCAATAGGAGAGAAAAGTCTTAATCCTAATTGAATAACTAGTTATCAATATGAGTGAAATAATAATTTCTTTCACTAGCAAGTGTCTGAGATTAGATTTTGATTCATTCTTAATCTAGGCCCATACTTCTATGCACTATGATATCACTTAGATGCACCCTAGAAAGAGAATGAGGAAGAAGAGGATCTAACTTTTGAAGATAGAGGTGGGAATAAATCTCTGGAAAATGATGCCCTCCCCCCAGGGAATCTGAGAGGAGCAGGGTTTCCTGGAGCTAAACAGCTGGAATATGTTAATGACAGTGAATAAAGAGAAATAAAAACAAGAGTTCATCTTTTAGGGTGAGGAACATGGAGAATTTGTCTTAGGTGACTCTTTCTTTTATTGATGGAAATAAGTATATATGGGGTGTGTGTGTGTGTGTGTGTGTGTGTGTGTGTGTGTGTGTATGTTTCCCAATAAGTATTGTTTACCCCACAAATTTTGGTATTTTTTATTGTTGTTTTTATCTTTAATGAAATTATTGATTGTTACCAAGATTTATTCTTCAATCTACCCATTCTTTAGGATTATACTATTTAATTTTGAATTAGCTTTTAGTCTTTATTTCAAAGGTCTATTTTTAAATGTAATTTTTAAATTATATTATTGTCAGTAAAAGATCCATTTAATATTTGTTTTCTTGCATCTATTTATGAGATTTTTATGCTCTAATACTTGCTCAATTTTTGTTAAGGTATCTTACACATCTGGGAATATGTATACACTTTTGTATTTCCATTCAGTATTCTTCAGTGGTATATCCTATCTAACTTTTTACAAATCTATTCAGGTCTTTAACTTGTGACTTGTTTATTTAATAGTTAGATTTAGCTAACTCGGTAAAGAGGGGGCACATTAAGATTCCCCACTACTTTTATTGTCTATTTCTTCTTGTACCCCATTTAATTTTTCCTTTAAGAATTTGGATTACTATTTTGTGAATATATTTTTAATATTAATTCATTGTCTATTTTAGTAAAATATAGTTTTCATTTATTTTTTTAAAACTAGGTCTGCTTTTGTTTTTTGTTTTGAAATGATGCTTTTTAAAAACTTCATCTAAAGTAAAATAGATTCTCCTTAGTCCTTTATTTTATCTCAGTATGTTATGTATCTTTCTGTTTGATATGTATTTCCTGTAAACAATGCATTATTGGATCCAGGTTTCCAATCTATTCTTGCATCTTCTTATTTTTTTTTTTTTGGGGGGGGAAGATATCCCATTTACAGTCACATAATTGCTAATTGTGCATTTCCCTCCATTCTGTTCTTTTTTCTTTTTCCCCCCCCCCCCCCCGCCCCCATCCTTGTGTTCTCTTTGAATCTGTTTTGCTTTTTGACTACTGCCTCTTTTAAACTACCCTCCTTCTTATCTTCTCCTTTCACTTAACCTTTCTCTCTTTTTCCCCCTCTATTACCTTGTTGGGTAAAATGTATTTTTATACTCAACTATGTGTGTATTTTTCCTTCTAACCAGTTCAGATGTAAGAGCCACATGTCACCTACCTCCCTACTACTATCCCCCCTCTCTTGTAAATTCCATCTTGTTCACTCCACTTATATGAGAAACTTTTCTACTAATCTTCTTCCTCCCACATTCTGCTCTAGAACATTCTTCTTCTATACCCTTCCCTTCTCCTTTTGACATCATCCAAACGTAATAGGATTACATCTTATCCTTATGCTCCCTCTAAGATTCCTGGTGATGATAAAGTTCTGAGAGGTTATATGTATCATCTTCTCACATAAACAGTAATAGTTAATTTTGTTTAATTCCTTATGATTTCCCTCTTATGTTTAACATTTTATGCTTCCCTTTACTTTTGTGTTTGAATGCTAATTTTCTACTCAACTTTGGGATTTTCATCAGGAATACTTGAAAGTCCTCTATTTCCTTAAAATTCCATCTTTCCCCCTCTAGCATTATATTCAGTGTTTCTGAGTAGGTTATTCTTGGATGTATGCAAGATTCTTTGCCTTCTGGAAAATTATATTTCAAGTTTGCTGCTCCTTAATAGTAGTTGATGCTAAATTGTGTGTGATACTGACTATGGCTCCTCAGTATTTGATTATTTCTTTCTTTTCTTTATCAGTAGTATTTTATTTTTCCAAATACATGTAAAGATAGATTTCAACATTCATTTTTGTAAAATTTTGGGTTTTTCTCCTTCTTTCCCTTCTCTCTTTCCCAAGACAACAAGAAATCTGATAGCAAGGTCAAATTTATGTAATCTTTTTAAACATATTTCCATATTTGTCATGAAGAGAAATCAGATCAAAAGAGAAAAAAGCCACAAGAAAGAAAGAAACAAACAAATAAAAAAGAAAGGTTAAAATACTATGTTTTGATCCATATTCAGTCTCCATAGTTCCCTTTCTGGATGTGGATGGCACTTTCCATCACAATCCTGTTGGAATTGTCTTGAATCACCACATTGTTAAAAAGAACTCATTCTACCACAATTGGTCATCACATAATCTTATTGTTACTATGTACAATAGTTCTCTTAGTTTTGTTCCCTTCACTCAGCATCAGTTCATTTAAATCTTTTCATGCTTTTCTGAAATCAGCCTGATCATTTCTTATAGAACAAGATATACCACAACTTATTCAACCCATCTGATGGGCATCCACTCATTTTCCAGTTTCTTGTCACTACAAAAGGGCTGATACAAAATTTTTTGCACATGTGGGTTCTTTTCCCTCTTTTATTATCTCTTTGGAATACAGACCCAGTAGAGTCACAGCTAGATCAAAAGGTATGCACAGTCTGATAGCCCTTTGGGCATAGTTACAAATTGTTCTCCAGAATAGTTAGATCAGTTTACAACTCCACCAAATACATTAGTGTCCCAGTTTTTCCACATTCCCTCCAACATTTGTCATTATCTTTTCCTATCATCTTAGCTAACCTCAGAGGTATGATGAAGTATCTCAGAATTGTTTAACCTTGCAATTCTCTAATCCATAGTGACTTAGAGCATTTTTTCATACGACTAGAAATGACTAATTTCTTCATCTGAAAATTGTCTATTCACATTCTTTGACCATTTATACTTTTTTTTTTCTTTCTATTTACTTGTGGCATTCTTTTCTTAGTCTGGGAGCTTTGCATTTTTGTTGTAATATTCCTGGGAATTTTCTTTTTGAGGTTCTCAGGAAGTGACTGTGATTCTTTAAATTTCCATTTTGCCCTCTAGTTCTGAGGTATCTGGAAAGTTTTTTTAAATGAGTTTTTAAAAATATAATGTGTAGGCTTTTTTTTTTTTTGTTCATGGCTTTCAGGTACTCCACTGATTCTTATATTACCTCTCATCAATCTATTTTCCAAGTGAGTTGTTTCTTCATGGTATACTTCTATTTTTTCAGGCTTTTGATTTTGTTCTATTATTTTTTAATCCTTTATGGAGTTATTATCTTCCACTTGGCCAATTCTGATTTTCAAAGTCTTATTTCCTTCACTAAGGTTTTTGTAACTTTTTTCCAAGCTGCCAATTCTATTTTCTTTTCTTTCTTCAATAGTTCAATAGTTTAGCCCCCTTTTTATACTCTTGCTTTAACCCTTCTGGGATTCTTATTGTGTCCAAGTTGTACTTTTCTTTGAGGATGTGCTTGTTTTCACATCATTCTCTTCTTCTATTCTTGTGTCTTGAACTTTCCTGCAACCGTATTAGCCTTTTATGATTGGATTCTTTTACTTTCCCAAATCTTCTTGTTTTTGAGTGAGTACTGAGCTCTGCTCATTTCTTGGGAGGAATGTCTCGCTTGAGTTTCTAGAAGTACTTTAATATCCTTCTGCTACTTTCACAATTCAGTTGGGGGTGAGGATGGGGAGGCACTAAGATTTCATTGTTCCCCAAGTGGAATGATCTAAGGAGAAATCTGTTTATTACTTTTCTGGTCTGAGTTCTGCAAGTTCTTGATTCAGGCTTGGGTCTTTTGGTTTGCATATGGTGGAGAGTTTCAGTAGACTGCTGCTGAGCTCAGTCACTGTTAACCCATTGAGAGGTTCTAAAGTTCTGAGCGACTGAGCTTCTGGCTCCTCTTTGGTCTGGGATTCCTGCTCTGGCTATTTCATTGCAGGTTTACAGGCTGGGCCACTGCTCTGTTCTTGGGACGAGAGTCGCACAACCATGTTTCCAGAACTTGTTCCTTCCTCAGTACAACTAGAACACATGCACGTGACCACTCTTCTCTGTCCTTGATTTGTGACCTAGACTGGATAGTGGGAAAAAGAGTTGCCAGACAGCGGTCATTCCTATTTCCCCCACTAGTTCAGAGGTCCTCTGGGATGTCTTTCTGTTTTGGTGCTTCCTGCCTGGTTGCCCTGTCTTGGCCCTCTTTCTTATCGTGGGAGGCAGAAAGCTCTGTGCATTCCTGACCAGATCCTATCTTCAGAGTCTGTAGACTGGGCTGTATGAGATTTTTCTTGGATTTCCCAATCAGATTTTGTATAGAATTTTTCCTTGATCATTGCAGATAGGGTAGACTAAGCAGCCTAGCTCAATTGCTTCTCACTCCACCCTTTTGACTCTGTCCCCATATTTTTTACTTTATAGGAACACAAACTGATGACTAAGAGTTGTCAAATAGAGTTTTCTTATTAGCTTTCACGAAGATATAATCATACAAATTATACAAATTTATAATTAACCTCTTTATGCATACCAATGAGAGGATATCGTAAGAGGAATGGAGTAATGGAAGGAGACCTGAGAGAGTCTTAAGCTTAAACTCAGGGAGACCAGAATTCAAATGTTATCCCTAATGATTACTGTCTTACAAATTATCTTATAAACTCTCAGTGATCTAGGCAATTTAGAAGAGTTGCAATGTAAGTTCAGATCTTCTTTGTCTTAGAGAGGTTGTTCATCTGCAATTTCCTTACACTGATGAAATCATCAGTCCAGTCTCTTTGTGTACAAGTCATTATTAGTGTAGAAGCCCTGGAAAATGACTTCTTCTCTGAAGTTAAACATACCTTTCTCATCTTCTATTTTATTTTCACCATTCCATAATTTATTCAGCAAAGCTTTTGTTTATGGATAGTACAGAAGGAGACTTCAGCCAAATCTTTATTGAATTATTCATCACATATTCTGAATTAATTGGACCTCAGTGAATGAAGTTTTACTGAACTATAATGTTAACTATACTCACACTGTTGTAATGAGATAATACCTGTTAAATAAACTAGATAATAACCTGCTAATTGTTTATTACTGTTAGTTTCTTTGATCCATTCTACAAATTATCTTGGATTAATATTCTAAAAAGACTTTTCATCATGCCATTCTCCTCCTCAAAGGCTTTCAGTGATTTTTTGGTACCAAGAAGTTGATATCCAAATTCCTCAGCCTGTTTCTTCCGGGCCCTCTACTATCACAATCCACCTTATCTAAACACATTTTTCTCTGGACTCCTCTTTTCTAGCCAGGTTAATTTAGGTTAATTCCCTTCTTCATCCTTGATATTTCCTTCCTCTTTTCTTTTATCTACTCAAATTTCACCCTTGCTTCAAGGCCCTGTTAAAATCTGGCCTCCTTTATGTGAAACAATCCCTAATCGAATTCAGTGCACTGTGATCTGAATTTCCTTGACCTTGTGGCATATTTATTATTTATAAGTTGGACCCTAATTTGGCATGCATTATATTGTTTTTTGTTATTTGTCTTTTTATATGTTTATGTCTTCTCTCCACAACTAGACTATCACTCCCCATAGAAGGGGGCCATTTTTTATGCTCATATCACTTCTGTATCAGAGGTTTTGGTGTGGCGTGAAAGACTCAAATACACTCTGAGAAATTTCTCTCTTCTCCTACTTAATGGACATATCCAGATTATGTAAGATAAATCCAAGGTTTGTCACTAACTTGTTTTCCAAGTATATATTGCAGAAAATTCAAAGAAGGTAAGTTTTAGATATCCTTTGATGGAAGAAAAAATAGAACTCATAATAGAAGAAGACAATGATACACCTGGAATATGGTAAGTGATCCTTCCCCAGGGACTTGTATTGCCTAAGAGTGCTTCTAAAGCATTCTTTTGTCAAAACCATTTTACATTGTTAAAAAAAATTATTGAGGATCTTGAAGAGCTTTTTAAAAAAAATGTGGATTATATCTTAAATTACCATTTATTACAACATTTAAAAAGCATTAATTCATTTCAAAATAAAGATAAAATCCTATATACGAACATTTTTATAAAAATGATTTTATGAAATAAAAAGCAATAAGAAGAGTTACAATTTCTTTTTGCATTTTTACAAATAATTATTTTTGTCAGGCTATTGTAATCCAGTTGTTTTAAAGCAAACCAATGAGATTCAAAAAAGTGATTCAACACTACTTGTATTTGTTGTCAGGCATTTACATCAATGATTTTTGTTGATTAGTTGGTGCTGATATTGGACAAATATAAACAAAACAGCAAGTCCAGTCACGTCTGTACATCCTTCTATTTGTAAGACAAAAGCACAATTCTGTCTTCATGTTACTGCTAAATTTTTAATTTACAGGTCTCTGGTAAATTCCACTGTACACTCATGGGACTAAAAGAAGGAAAATGATATGTGAGTGTTATTATGAAAATAGCTTCAACCATGCAGACCCTCTGAAAGAATTTTAGAGGACCCCCATCCCCTCATCAGGGGATGCTGGACCAAGTTTGAGAACATCCCATAGAGTCCCAAGCAGGTTCTTTTACATTCTTCTGTAGTTTCCACAGATCAAACACGGGATATCAGTAACACTTTTGCCTTTGTTCCCTCTAGTTTCTCTGAAACCTCACCCAATATCTTGGGGTCTACAGCCAGAGAGATCTTGCAGCTTTGTCCTTGGCTTCTGCCTCTGCTTTCTTCAGCCTCCAGACAGCACCAAGTTGGAAGATGCAATGAATCTCTCTGTACCTCCAGTCAGTTCCACCAGAAGAAGTAACTTCAAGCTTCAAAAGCTCTCTATATTTATGTGATCTCCCAAAGGTTAACTCCACCTTCTGGAGGGAGAGGGATTCTGGGTTATCTCCCAGAGTGCTCTCTGGTCCCAAGGAAGGTGTGAATTCAGATATCTCTTTCTAGACCCTGAATCTCCCAAACTATGAACTCCATTGAGTTCTTAGAGCTCTCTAAAGGTGTGAACACAAGCATTGTTTCCATCAGTTCCACTGAGTACCTAGTTTCAAGTTCTGGCCCAAAATATCTTCTTCTAAGATCAAATCAACTCCAATGTCTTAACACTTTGTAAAGGATTCCAAGATACAGCTAGATTTTTTTCTTAAGGACCATGCCTTAAACCCAAATCACTCTGACTCCCACGGATTGAACAGGTCCCAGGCCAAGTTCTGCTTGCTTGGTTTGGATCCTGATTGGCTCAGAGTGTATGAAAAAGACAATTGTTTCTTTTTTGGGGCAGAAAGTCTGAGGATCTTCCTCTCCCAGAATGATTTTTTTTTTCTTTGACTAGGTAAAAGAGGCCATTTTTTGCTTCATTTCTTACCTAATTTTAATCACTGAATAGTGTTGCCTCAATCAAACTGAGCCCTGGGAAAGGATATATGTAGCTTTTTTCTTCAGTGCCAACTCCTCTACTTCTGCTCTTTAACTCAGTCTTTCTCTTCTCTCCCAGTAGCTAACCCTTCAATTATCACTTTCCCTCTCTAATTTCATCTTCTTATCCACTTTTCTGCTGCCTTTAAACATGCTCATATCTCTCCAATTTTTAAAAAAAATCTTTTGCTTTCCCTGACATCCTCTCAAGCCATCATCTTATACCTTTCCTCCTGTTCCTCCCAAAATTACAAAAAAAGGTAAAACTCATAAAAACCCTCTCTCTTTGCTTCCATTTCCTCACTTCCCATTCACTTCTCCATCTCTTAGAGTTAAATTGTTGTTCCTATTATCATTCAACTGAAACTGCCTCTTTTCAAGATCACTAATGATCTCTTTATTGTTAAATCCAACGGCCTTTGCTCTGTTCTTATCCTTCTCACCTCCCTATAGTCTTTGATTGCTTTTGATGCCCTCTTCCTCATAATCTGCTCTCCCTAGTTTTTTGTGATACTGCTGCTGTTGTATTTCTACCTGTATGAATATTTCTTCTTAGTATCTTTTCCCAAATTATCATTCATGTTCTTCTCTCTATGTATGGATGTACTCTAAGCCTCTGTCCTAGACTCTATCTACCTTCCCCCTTTCAACCTGCATTTTGGAACTATATAACCTATCACAGATTCAAGTGCTATTTCTATATGGAGAATTAAAAATCGATGCATCTGGGCATTGTATTTTTCCTGAGCTCCAGCTCTACGTCTCCAAATATCTCCTGGGCATCTCTAGCTGGATGTACCATGGAAAGGTAAAACTACACACATATAGTACACATGTCTAAAATTAAAATCATTTTCTTGCCTTCTAAATTCATTCACCTCCTAATTTCCAAATTTCCATTGATGTTTCCATTATTTTTCTTGTCAATAAAATTTGCAGCCTAGACGACATTCTCAGATTTCTACTTTTACTGATCCCTTACCATCTATCCAATCAGGTGCTAAAGGTCTTTTCCATTTTATCTCCTCAACATCTTGGACATCTCTCCCTTTCTCTTTATTCACATTACAGGCCTCCATCACCTTTTTCTGAACTACTATTGTTTGTGTTTGGTCTTGTCCCCTTCTTCTTTCACTCTGTGATACTTGTCTAGTGTATCACAATGGAAAGGGACCTTTGCTCTGTTGAATTAACTTGTTGTGTCCTCAATGCCTTTTTCCCTGCTATAACTAAACAAAAATTATTTGTTTTGATGGCTGAATGACAAACAAAATTCTCATTCTCTTCCAGTGTCAAATCTAAATCACCAGGGAACTGGCCTGAAGCCCAGATCAGAACAGATGATTTAGTGACATTCAACAGATGTATATACAATATAATCAAAAAATTATCACAGAATAGCTATAAGCAAGTCCAACTTATTTATGGAAATCTATTAAATCCATAAATATTTGTTAAGTACCTACTATGTTTCACTGGGCTAGCCTTTAGTAAATAGAATAAGAGGTACAAAGACAAAAATGGAAAATAGTCTCAGCTCTTAAGAAGCTCATGATTTTCTAAGAAAGGAGATTGTGAGAAAGTGAGAAACAGCCTGTACAGTGAAGTAAATACAAAATTATATGAGGAGAAGGAGAAAACTAAGAACTGTGGGGATGAGGCAGTCAGGGAAGGCACAGACACAGGAGGTAACACATAAGCTGAGCATTAAATGAAGCTTAGGGTTCTAAGAAGCAGAAGAAGTGCAGTTTAGATGTGAGAAATAACATTGCAAAGGCAACCACACAGGTAATGAAATGCAGAATTCCAAAGGTAGCTGGTAAATAAGTTTTGCTTAAAGGAAGCTGGTCAGTTAATAAGTGTGGTTTTTTTTTGTTTTTGTTTTTTCCCGAGGCAGTTGGGGTTAAGTGACTTACCCAGGGTCACACAGATAGGAAGTGTTAAGTGTCTGAGATTAGATTTGAACTCAGGTTCTCCTGACTTCAGGGCTGGTGCTCTATCCACTGCACCAACTAGCTGCCCCATAAGTGCTCTGTGCCATGTATGGTGCTAAGCTCTGAGGATACAAAGAAAGACAAAAATACGGTTTCTCTCCTCAAGGAATGCACATTCTAACGGGAAAGATAACCAGCAAAAACTCTATGAACAAGCTATATACAGGGTCAACTGGAGTCTTGGAGAGAAGGCACTAGCAGCGCAGGGTAGGGCAGGGAGCTGGTGCTGGAAAAGTTATTGTGCAGAAGTCATGAAGGAAACTGGGGAAGCCTGGAGGCTGAGGGATGGAGGGAGGGAAAGTGTTTCAGACATCGTAGACAGTCAGTGAGAAAGCACAGTGGGTCATTGGAGAACCCTGTGGAAGTCAGCAAGAATAGTGCAGGTGGATCGTAAAATGAATGGGCAGTTTATGAAGGGCTCTAAGTGCTGAAGAGAGGGTTTTCCCCCCTTTTGAAGGTAATAGGGAACCACTGGAGTCTACTGAGTGTGGTCAGACCTGTACTTTAGGAAAATCACTTTGGCGGTTGAGGGGAGGATGGAGAAATTGAGAATGATAGATGGAAGCAAGTGAAAGTTTTCCTTAAAGATAAGGGAGATGTGGGTACATTTATAGGCGGCCAACAGACCAAGAGAAACTAAAAATAATGAGAAACTAGGCATGATAGATGGGCAATCTGTGGAGAAGGTAGGGTAGAAAGGGATCATTTGTGCATATTGAGGGATTTTCTATGGCAAAGAGAAGGATTTCCTCTTCCTGTGAGATAGGTACTGTCTTTGAAGGGAAATAATTTTAAATAAACCTGCAAAGAGAGGTGGGAATCAGATTTTGGAATCAATCAGTCACTCAGTCAACAAATATTAAGAACCTACTACATGTCAAGCTCTGGAAAGCTTTAAATGATAGATTGAAAATAATAGGCTCAATTTTATATTAAAGACAATAGTGAGTAATTGAAACTTATTGAGAAAGGGAGTGACATGGCTAGATCTGTCCCTTAGGAATATTTACTTGGCAGCTGTAGGTGGAGGACATACTTAAACAACCTTTCAGTATCTCATCTCTATTTCTTTGCATAAACTGTACTCAAGTTTGGGATACTCACTTCTGTCTCTTAGAACCCCTAGCACCCTTTATCCCTTCCCCCATAAGACTAGAAGCTCTTTTGTTTCTTTATATCCCCAGCTCTTAGCACAGCACCTGGCACTGTCACACAGCAGGATCTTAACAAATGTTAGTTGATTGACCAAGAATCAGTTCAAGTCCCCCCTTTTCCCAGTACCTCTCTGGATTTCCTGAGTTGTTAGTGCTCTTGTCTCCTCATAACTATCTATTTCTTTTTGCTTTTCTATTGACATATTCCCTCTATAAAAGCTTTGAGGGCAGAGACCGTCTTACTTTTGTATCTGCAGTACTACTGCCCAATGGTACTTCGAGCAATTTATAAATTCTTGTTGATTGTTGAAAAGTAATAACGATGATGACAGCCATATTAAATACAGTTCTCTGGCCTCCAGGTCTGTTAGAAGGCCTTTAGAAATCTTCACAGTGAAAACCCATTCACTTTCTACCTACACATGGATCTAGAGGGAACTTTCTCTTTTTTCAGAGTACTTATTGCCTACATGGTTGATTAGTAGTTGGTGTGTTGACAAAACAGCAGGATGATTGAGGAAAATTCCTACTTATGTGTAATATAGGGACTGGTCTGTATAAATAAGGAATTATTAGGACACACATCCACACAATGAATACACAACCTTAGTGTATTTCATAGATACAATGAGCAGCATTTGTACCCCTAGAGATAACTGGGGTAATCTTTTCAGTCCCAAGAGAGGAAAGTCATTTGCCTTCTGGCTCACATTTCATTGCTAAATGTCATGCACTGGGTTGGCAAATGCTGACAGTTCTCATTTGTTGTGTAAATCATTGACCCTAAACTTTTATCGATCAGATAGCCTTAGGTGTTCCTATCAAGTTAAAACACATGAGAGCAATGTGAATATAATCACCATAGTGAGATTTAAAGCTTCATTCCTTTCAACTGTTTGACATAATCTGGTTTAATTTTCTTCCTCTTGACTTTAAGATGGCTACTGAGTTATTCATAAAATCATTTCCATCTGGACTTCTAGTGTCTGATTTAGAAATGACCAACTGTATGATCCTGAACAAGTCATTCAACCTGTCTAAATCTCAATTTCTTCCTCTGTGAAATGGGAATAATAATTACAATAATAACAATAATGATAGCACTTTATCCTACAGGGATGCTATGAGGGTTAAATGAGATGATCATGTATGTAAAGTGTTTTGTATACCTTTAAGGGTTATGCAAATGCCAGCGATTATTATAATCTTAGGGTACTAAAAAAACCCTCCTATATCCTATTCACTTCACTTGAATTTGAAAATCATTTAAAATGAAACTGTGAATATTATGAAAAGCTTATCTTTCGGAAGCATATATTAAAGAAACATGATAGTTCCAACACTGCCCTACTTATCTGGGTCCTCTTCTGAACTTCCATCTCTTCTATTCTGTGTATTTTAAAAGTGTTCCTCTAACATCTTCCTTCCTTGCTTCCTTCCTTCCTTTATCTTTCCATCTTTCTTCTACTTTTTTCCATCTTTCTTTTTTCCCCTTACTTCCCTTCCTCTGATGTATAAACCATTTGACAATGCTGAGGACTTCAGTGATAAGAGCTTTCTTTTCTGGATATTCAGTAGCTATAGCTCTGATAGAGTTACTACATTGCATCTCCACAAGGGTTGCTTTTCTGAATAATGGCTGTGGAGGAGGGTGGGAAGTAGGGCTGATGATTGAGGGTTGTGCTGTCCTTCTTGGGCTCACCAGTCTGAGAATGGCCTTTGGTTAGTAGTTGGGATTATGATAGCAGGGTCCCTTCCACATTGAATGGTGGGTGGATGATGGGAGTGTTGGCCACATTGAGACTAGAGTCAGTGGCCTAGAGGCTGCAATTCCAGGGGCTCTGGGTCCTGGGCTACCTTCAGTGGATTTTGAGAGGAGGTGGTCATCAGGGTGTTTGCAGGGCTTTGACCCTCCTGGTATATGCCATTTCCTGTCTCTTCCTCAGGATGCCTTGCTGCTTCAGACAGGCTCCCTGACAGGCTTGTGGGGAAGATTAGATGAGATAATACCTGTAAAAAGTGCTTAGCATGCAGCTGGCACACAGTAGTCTCTATAGCAATGCTTGCTCTCTTCCCTCTTCCCTGCCCTACCATCGAGGCCTGAGTGAGGAGGACTGGCTCTTTATTGCCTTTTGCACTGACCCCTAAGGCATGGTCCCTGACAGCAACATCACAGCATTCTTGGCATCTCCCAGAGATGATTCTTCATGAGCAGAGGCTCAGCCACAAGAGCCAGCCTCTGATGCCCAGAATCTATTCTTTTGTCTACCACCATGGTTTCTGCTACTGCCTTTCTTCTACAATAACTTCATTTGAAAACTCGTTTTTATTGCAGAAAAAAACTCTGACCCAGAGCTCGCAAGAGTGTTAGTCTCTCTTAAGATAGACATAAGGAAGGAAATAATCCCTTTTCAAGTTCTTACTATGTGCTAGGTACTGTGTTAAGCATTTTAAGAACATTATATCATTTAATCCTCATAACAACAATCCTATGAGATAGATACTATTATATCCCTGCTTTTACAATTGAAGAAATGAAGACAAACAGAAGTTACATGAGTTATGAATGGTCACACAGCTAGTGAGTAGCTCAGGCCAGATCTGAACTGAGGTTTTTCAGAGGCCGTTAGATATTGCAGGGCACAAGTGCAGGGCCACGAGTCAGGAGGACCTCAGTCTCTCTGGTCCCAGATTGGTTGGCTGCTGTCTTTGGTTCTGGACAAGGACCTAAATGACATGACTCTGTTAGGGTCGAGCTACGGTGTGTCCCCCTGTGGCTGATCAGATCAATATGAGCTGGGAAAGCTCTGCCCCAGGTCGGGCACAAACGTCCCTGGGAACATTTGGCTTCTCTAGCTTGCACAGCTCATGTTTTCTCTGAGCTAATTCAATCTGCTTTGCTGACAGAGCCCAGCACCTTCTCTGAGAGGGCACATGCCGGGTAGTGCTGTACCAGTGTCATACGACTGATTCTAAAGTTCTTAGTAGAGACCTTGAGAGTGTCCTTGTGCTGCTTTTTCTGACCACGAGTGACTGCCTGCCCTGTGTGAGTTCTCTATAAAATAATCTTTTTGGAAAGAGCACATTTGGCATTTGAACAGTGTGGCCGGCCCAGTGGAGCTGTGCTCTTTGTAAATTGGAAGTTTAAGGATAACCAAGGGGTCTCAAACCCTATGGTGAGTTAGGGGGGTATCTAACCAAGGCATGGTCTTCTTGCTTGTAAGTCACTCAACTCTGCCTCAACTTCCTCATCTGTAAAATGAGCTAGAGAAGGAAACAACAAACTCCTCTAGTATTTTTGAGATCATGGAGAGTGAGACATGACTAAACAGCAAACTTGTCCACTCCAGGTCCAGTGCTCTCACTAGATGGCTTGTATTGGAGATGATCATTTCTGGTGTTCAGAGCTTTTCAGTCTCTCCAAGGGTGCAGAGAAAAACAACCCGTCCCTTTAAGACACAGCCCTTCTTTTGTTCATGAAGGAAACCAGGGAATCCCTACCTAGCCCACAGTCCTCATCCTTAGTATGTATTGTCTGTGGCCGGCAAGCAGTGACAAAGGATGATTGCTCCTGGCAGAGAACAGTACCTGTGTCACATCCCAGTTACATTTTCATTGTGCGAGGCTGGACGAGTCTGTTCCCCAAAGCTCTGCCCCCAAGCCATCGTATTACTGTCATTTTCCAAGAAGATTCTTCCGTAAGCACCAACTTCCAGGGGATAGAATCCTGTGACAATGAAGACCATTTTCCCGGCACCTTCTCCCTGAGGGAACAGTAGATAAATGGCAGCTGGAGTGCTGTCAGAGCCATCTGGCACCCAGAGCCTCACTCTTTCCTTGGTATAGCTGCCAGAGAAGAGCCGTTCTTCCCCTTCTCCTGCCAGGGGAAATGACTCAGTGACCTCCCTGGCTTCCTTTAAGTCTCAACAAAATTCTGTCTTCTATAGGAAGCCTTCCTCAACCCTTAATTCCAGTGCCTTTTCTAATTATTCCCTATTTACCAGGTATATAGCTTGCTTTGTATATATTTTTTGCAGGTTGTTGCCCCTTAGATTGTAAGCTCCTTGAGGACAGGTCTTTTGCCCCTTTTTGTATCCTCAGAGCTGAGCACGGTGCCTAGAACACAGGAAATGTTTGCTGATTGATTGATACTGGGGTTTACCAGGGAATCAGATGAAGGGAGTGGAGAAAGGTCAGGCCCTGACCCTGCCTTTCCTAGCCAGCCAGTCACCTGCCTTCCATGTTCCCCACCAGCGGAGTTCTCGCTGCCGGAACTCAGAACCTGACCGGGCGAAGCTTGCGTTGCCTCCTCTTTGGGGCAGCCAGCGGAGTGCAGGCCACAGGCCCAGAGTCATCCCCTCAGTAGCTGTGGGATCTCTTGGCTGCTGGCACTGGCGCCCATCTGCCGCAGCATCAGCGGGGGAGGCAGGCTGCCAGGCCCGAGATGGACAGCCAGCATCATGGTGCATCTGCTGCTTCCTTAGCTTGTAAAACGGGTTGGGGTCCTAGCGCTCCCTCGGTCCAGAGTTAGACATGGCTTCCCCTCCCATTGTGCAGGGGCGGGAGTCATGCTTTCAAGGGGGAAAAAGACTGTCTCAGGACTGTATGAATAGTCTCAAGCTCAATTATTGGGAGAACTGCTGAAGTATCTGTCTGTCTCAGCTCTCTTCAGCCGAGCAGCAACACTGTCTCTTTAGGAGAAATAAGGAGATAGGACTCAAGTTTGGGCTCATTTTGTCTTATTATGTGAAAAGGAATTCTTCTGTTCATTTGCTACCTTCCTTTTATCTGGCTAAAAGTGTGGAATGACTTTTTGGATTGGAGGTGAAACAAGGATTACTTTTAAGTTTTTTTCCCTTGTGAAATTCCCTCTTCTTGGGGAAGTGGAACCCGAGGACTATTGTTTCTATTTTGAGGCACTTGCTAAAAGGAGTAATTTGGCTCAATCTATAAACAGCTTGACCAAATTGGGTGTGGGTAGTGGCAAGGAATAAGTAAATTTAGTAAAAACTTTTTTTGGGGGTAAATATATGCTAAACTCTCTTAAAGCAGTCTCTAGAGCCTCATTGTAGCGTGGAGGGGAGGGGACTTTGACTTTTGCAGCAAAATGCTGACTCTGAAATGGCTTACTGAGCTGGAGAGGCTTTGTGAAAGGGCCAGTTGGGAGACTGTCATCTGAGTGGAGTCAAATGCAGAGAGACTTCTCACCAGAGCCAATAGGTACTTTTCAGGTAAGGATTTTTTTCCAATAGCCCCAAGGAAGTATGTCTAATAAGCATAATGACCCTGCAATTTTAATAAAAGAGGGGATTATCATGATATAACTTAAATGAACTGAAAGAGACCTTCAAACATATTGAATCCAATTTTTCATTTTTGATATGAGGAAACTAAAGCTCAAAGGCTATGACTTTCCCCAAATTAGACAGTTAGGGTGTCACTAAGCCAGAATTTTGATCCAAATCCTTTGCAAAACTTCACCCAGTAAAAGGATATTATGTCGTGTGATTGGTTTGACATTTTAGTCAGTTGTGAGCAATGTTCTATTCCTTCTTCATATCCAATTGTCCATTTAGATTTTGATTTCAAATATACTCAAGGCATCCTTATGCTGTACAGGTAAATAAATACATAGAGAAAAATATGCATGGTCCTTTAAGGAAGGCATTATGTATGGATTTAGAATTATAGAAATCACAAAATGTTATAATTGAAACTATAGGGAGGTTATTTACTCTAGTCCCCTCATTGTACAGATAGGAAAATAAAGTCCGAGAGGATGACTATTTCCTCTCTCTTCCCTAAGTCTCCTAATTAGAAGATCTTTAACTTGTCAGATCTAGGGGGGCAGTCAGTGAACAGGGGAGGAAAATGGTATGATGTGAGAATAATACATATGAGAATAATGACATATGAAGGAAAGATTATCCCTAGGCCAAATGGGCAAAATTTCTTGTAGAGACATTATCTAATTTAGTGGTCCACTAGACACTTTGATGGAAGCTGCTGAGGGGCTAGAAGAAGATAAAGTTTGAAATGGGGTATGACTGGGTCTGCTTTAAAGGTTGTTGTTTTCGGAAATGATTATCTCTGGTGGAATTAAGCTGTTGAACTCTTAAGGGGAAAAAAAAACCCTAAATGTTCATGACATAGTTGTGAAACCTGCCAAAATCTTGTCAGAATGGTGACAGGGAGAGTTGTGACAGGGAGTTAAGGCGCCAATACCTCTGACTGACAAGACCTCCATATTACAGCAATCACATGTTCAAAGTAACTGACACATGGAAGAAAGTACAAGTCACAAATCACTGTTTTAATTTTCTTTAGCAATTTACCCAGCTAGACACTTCTGAATTGTTTCATGAAGACTTTCTCAGTTTTATTGCTTTGATACTTAGAGAGATCCATGTTCTTTCAATTAAGACAGATCAAAACCCATATATGTTTTACTATTCCATGGGATTCTTGGTCAGGCTCTTCCATATATATATATATATTTTTTTTTTCTTCCCCCCCCCACAGAGGACCTATCCAATATGAGTAGAGCCTTCTTTCAGGTCAAAACCCCTCAAATTTCAGAATTGCTAGGAAACTTATTGTCTTAACTTTCCACTCACCTACCTTCAAGCCAGCCCCAGTCATTCTCCTCACAAATGGCTTTAAAAACCTTTCTAAAGTATTGATCTGACCAAGTTACTCTTTTACCCCAAAATCTTCAATTGCTCTCAGTTGTCTCTTAGGTAGAGTGCAAAGTTCTCAGTTTTATAGTTAAAGTTCTTCACCATCTATATCTGGTCTACCTTTCCAGGTTTGCTGTACACTATTTCCCTTCACATGTTCTATGTTGCAGTCATGGCTTACCTGCTGTTCCCCAAACTCAACATTATAGTTCTTATTTCTGTGTCTTTATACAAGCTGTGCCAAAAGCTTGAAATGTACTCCTTTCTCATCTTTATCTCTTTAAAATCCCTGATTTCCTTTAAGGTTTAGCTAATATGTCATTTTCTACAGGAAATCTGTCCTAGTCCCTATAGTGGTTATTTTCTTTTCCCTCTTAAAATAATATTTTATATACTTAGCATGTTGTACCCTATCCCCATCTCCTTGGGCCCCAGTAGCACATAAGATCCTTCAGGGCTAGGACTGTTTTGGGTTTTTTTGGTAGCCATAGTATTTTGTACGTTCCTTTGCATATAGTGGGTACCTAATATTTATTTTATTGGATTTACAGAACTCTTACAGTTTCTAAAACATTTGACTACTATGTAAAGTGGGTAGTATTATTCCCATTTTACAGATTAAGAGATTGTACTACAGAGATGTTAAAGAACTTGCTCAGAGTCATGACTGACAAAATGGGGACTCAAATTTGGACCCTCCCAATCCCCCTCCTACATTTAGACACATGCTGACTAGCCAAGCTGTAAAAGCACACATCTATATTGCTGGCCAAACATTTGGTGACACTGAACCAGGAGAATTGCGATAATGAGCAAGGAGCTTAAAAACCTGGTTAGTTTCTCGTCCTCCACGAAAGTATATGAACAGTAATAAAAGTCATGGTGCATGCACTGTTTGGGGTGACTATAACGCAGCAGAATTCTATCAGAGTGAGGCGTGCTTATTTGGAATTTAATTTTTAATAGAAAATCCTTGACTCAAATTTAATTCTTTTGTTTCTAATTCTCTTCTAGAGAGAGAGAGTTAGGGCTTCATCTTTCTTTGCTTTGAGCACAATCGGTTTTCTAGAATTCTGTTCCTCTTCTACTATGCAATCTTAGATTTTCAAAATGTCTTCTTGGAGCCCTTTCCCTTGACCTTTCATTTCTACAAAAGACAATCACTCCAATGTACCTACTTTTTACAGAGCATTCCTGAAGCCTGTCTTGACTCTCCCTTTTTCTTCCTGTTTCCATACAGAATGCACATAAACAACAAAAACTCATTTCTTTTTTTGTTTTCTCTGTTCCCTGGGCAAGGAAAGATGAAACAAAGGGCTTTTTCCTTGGAATTTTAGGGACAGCAGAAGAAATTAAGATTTTGGGAGATGAAGTTTGGGGAAAAGCACTTCATTCTTTCTATTTTTATTCTCTTCTGTCCCTATCTTACACTGAGCACAGTGTGGTGCTAATGGACTGATGCTTCAATAAGAGAAGATGACTATTCTAAGTGCCCACCATGCTTTCTCTAATGGGACCAAGAACATTACTCTAATGGATGTATTCATTGCAAGGCATCCCTTTGCCCAGCACAGATCCATCTGAATTTAAATGCATTAGTCTAATTTTGTACCTGTTTGAGAGTCCTTTCCTTTCCCTTTCTGTCTCCATTAACCCAAATGACCTGTGGATTTGTTTGTTTGTGTGTGTGAGAATGTGTTTGTAGGCTTCCTTTCAAACCCCCTCAAATCCTGAAGCCTTTAGTAGAAGTAGGTAGGATATGTTGAATAATAGCTCACATTTTCCACAGGATTTTTCAAAACACTTTCTTCACAAAGACCCCAGAGCCAGGCAGTATGGGCATTATTATTACCTGCATTTCTGCTGATAAGGAAACTGAGGCAGATATAAAGTGGATGTACTCCAAGGCCACATGGCTGATAAATGGTAGATTGAATTTGCCATTCTGATTCTAAATCTATGTACTCTATGCATGACAAAAGCTCCCTCTCCAAATATATCCTGACTCATAACACTTCCAGGTGAATTCTATCTAGGGAAGTTAGTAGGCTTCTTGCGTTGCTCTTAAGGCATTAAACCTAATTGGACCTTAGCTAGGGAGGGTGATGATTCTCAAGAAAGTTACTATTCTTTGACAAATCTGAGTGATCATCCCATTGACAATGGGGAAAAAAGAAAAAGAGTTTATATTATAGCTAAAATATTTAGGTTAGATATTGAAAAAAACTTTTGAATATTAGGAATTTTAAAATATTTAGCACAGATTACTCTAGAAATCTCCTTTCCTGGAGATACTTAGGATCCCTTTCACCAAATTTATAATAATTCTGTTTCCTTGTTCTTTGCCCCACTTCCATTTATGGAGAGGAAAGGGAAGATGAAAGAAAGAGTAAGGCCATATGGAAAGATTCTGGTTAAATGACCGTAAATTATGAAGCAGAGAATTTGAATTTCTGATTCCTGCTTTTGGCTGGATTATGTCTCTGCTGCAGAATTAAAGCCTCTTTTGGAAGAGCCTCAGAAAAAGCTGCTTAAAAGCTGAGGATCTCTTTTCTGGTTTGACTTAGTACAATTGCATTATTGCTTATTTCCTTGTGTTCTTGGTTTGAGGATTGATGTGCATGTAATCCTTCTATCAGCGATGCTCTCATGACATAAAAGACCAGCATTTACTTTGGTGGATTTTCTTATTCTCTTGTCTTTTACACTCTTTCCCCGAAAACCTGTCTATGTTGAAGTCTATTCTCTATTTGTAGAAATACATTTCACAATGTTACTGAATAAAATTTAATTAAGAGAAGGGCCATGCAAATTAGGAATCTTTGATGGACAAATCATTAGATCCAGAGATGAATGGCAGATCCTCAAGAATCAAGTACACTTTCAAGTATGAGGGTAAGAAAATCCAAGATTCCTGGCAATAGCCTATGATTAATTCTGCTACAGCCTTCCTTCAGCTACTGTCTGGAGGAGCAACTGGCATGGAAATAGGTCTGGGGATCCATTTCTGCAGGTGCTGCAGCTTCTACCTCCTCAGCAGCCAAAGCTACTGAAGACGTAGAAAAGAAAGTTCTTCCCACCAAAGTCCTTGGCAATGACAAATGGTTCGACATCAGAAATCAACAATTTTCTTAGAATGACTTTAAAGAAGATGCATTATCATCTTTTCTTGTTAGTCCCTTAGAATCACTGAGTCTTTCCACTTAACTTGTCACTGAAACCATACACACACACACACACACACACACACACACACACACACCCCCCACACATATGAATTCCCCATATATGTATAAATTCCCCTATTAGAAATGTGAGCTCCTTGAGATCAGGGGCTGTTTTACCTCTCTATTTGCATCATCAGTGACTGGCTTGTGGTAAGCCTTAAAATTATTTTTTTATTCATGCATTAGGTGGAAGCCCAAACTCACAAATTCTTTATAGGCTTGTGGAAAGGACCTAGATACTTTTCCCTTGCCAGATAGAGTGGGTTGCCATAGAACTCTCCAACCCATTGTTGCCATCTCCCTGAAACAAGATGGGTGCAAAAAAATCTCCATTTTTTTCCTCCTCTAATTGTCTCATATTTCTGATACTACCCCTCTTTAATTATTGGTAGCTTTGCTCTTCTCCTCCTTCTTCTAGCATCACCCAAGGGGGAGAAGTTGGATACAGAGAAGGCTGATGAGATAGAAGGGACTGTTTAGGGTAGAATGAGGAAGGGGAAAATGAATAGTACTTTTTAAGCTACATTTACAATGATTATTATTATTTTTTTATTTAATAGCCTTTTATTTACAGGATATATACATGAGTAATTTTACAGCATTAACAATTGCCAAACCTCTTATTCAATTTTTCACCTCTTACCCCCACCCCTCCCTAGATGGCAGGATGACCAGTAGATGTTAAATATATTAAAATATAAATTAGATACACAATAAGTATACATGACCAAAACGTTATTTTGCTGTACAAAAAGAATCAGACTCTGAAATATTGTACAATTAGCTTGTGAAGGAAATCATAAATACAGGTGTGCATAAATATAGGGATTGGGAATTCAATGTAATGGTTTTTAGTCATCTCCCAGAGTTCTTTTTCTGGGCATAGCTGGTTCAGTTCATTACTGCTCCATTGGAAATGATTTGGTTGATCTCGTTGCTGAGGATGGCCTGGTCCATCAGAACTGGTCATCATATAGTATTGTTGTTGAAGTATATAATGATCTCCTGGTCCTGCTCATTTCACTCAGCATCAGTTCGTGTAAGTCTCTCCAGGCCTTTCTGAAATTATCCTGTTGGTCATTTCTTACAGAACAGTAATATTCCATAATATTCATATACCACAATTTATTCAGCCATTCTCCAACTGATGGACATCCATTCAGTTTCCAGTTTTTAGCCACTACAAAAAGGGCTGCCACAAACATTCATGTACAAACAGGTCCCTTTCCCTTCTTTATAATCTCTTTGGGATATAATCCCAGTAGTAACACTGCTGGATCAAAGGGTATGCACAGTTTGATAACTTTTTGAGCATAGTTCCAAACTACTCTCCAACATTTACAATGATTATATTGCCTGACAGTTGGCCGTTTGTTTGCTACCCCAGAGGTTTTTACACTTTTCTTGTGTGTCATGGATACCTTTGACAATCTAATATTGCAAATGGTTCCTGTCTCAGAATAATGTTTTTAAACACATAAAATAAAATACACAGTATTACAAAGGAAAGGAATTATATTGAAATAGTTATAAGAATGTTTTTAAAAATTTTACAAATCCCAGATTAGTAACTTTAGTTTTAGGTAGATATTAAGATGGGATGGTTCGGCCAATCTGATTTTTTTGAGTTAGCAAAATTGGTCTGGAAATCATTATTTGGATGAAATTAAGTGAAAACCCTTGTATCAAATTAGTTCTTTGCAAGGAAGATTTTACCTTCCCTGAACACCATTGTCCTTAAGATTTTTCCCTTTAGAGTGCTGCAGTGGAGGTAATCTGAACTAAACTCAGTGAGGGAAAAGTGAGAAAGGGTTAAGTAACTGTTCTGATACAACCTAGTTTTATACTGAGTTTATAGAACAGGAAGGGAAAATATGTTTCTTCATACTTGTATTTTAAGTTTCAGATTCATAAAAGATGGCAGCAATAACCACAGCCTCGCTTCAGAAATAATCTATGACGTGAATGTAGGAAACAGAACACTGCTTTTTTCCAACCATGTGCTTCCCTGGGGTCCTTTTGGAAGATAGACAACAGGAAAGGGAATTGGTAGATGTTTTCTTTCTATTTGCAAGACAATACTGAGGAGGCACAATAGTTTATTAACCTTTTACATTTCAGGAAGACATTTTAAATTTAATTGATATTTTTGTTTTTTACATCATCTTTATTTCTGGCAATCAGTTAACAAGCATTCATTAAGCAGGGATCATGTGCCAGGCACTGTGCTAAGTGATGAGAATACCAAGATAGACCAAAAAAAAAACCCCAGATCCTGTTCTTAAGTAAGTTGCAGTCTAATTGGGGCACAGAGGAAGGGAAGGAACATATCCTTTCCTTCTTTCCTATCCAGGAAGCCACTATTTGTGATAAAGAATAGAAAAGAGAATAAAAAGTTCATAAAAAGCAACCAACACACGAACTGAAGCTGACAATATATTCAGTGTATTATACTCTGAGAGAGTTGTATTTCCTCTTCTTTTCTTTGGGGACAAGGTTGGTCATTATAATTACACAGGATTCAGTTTCACTTGTGAATGTTTTTCATTTTTCATTTACATTTTGTCATCATGTATAGTTTTTCTCATTCTGTTTATTTCACTATATATCAGTTCATATAAGTTTTGCCATGTTTCTCTAAATTTTTTATATTATTATTTTTATATGGCACAATATTTTTAAAAAAAAATGCATTCATGTATAGCAATCCATTTAATGTTCCTTAAATCAATAATTGGCCTTTAAATTAAAGAGCCATCTTATTTAGTTGTGATGAAAAATGTCAAGACAAAAAAGTGATTTGTAACCAAATATTAATTAATATCAATGATAAGCACTCTCAGTCCATAAATAGCTTCTGAAGAAGCAAGGCACATTGAAAACATAGATTCTCCACACTGATAATTATGCCATACCAGATGTCACTGTAATTTCACTCCCTCAAGTAATAAGAAGTCAGGTTGGTAGAAGGTGTGATTTCTTTAGACCTGTGGGAATTAAACATTCCTCTCTGGTCTGTGGCTAGATGACAACTAGTAGACTGATCTTTTAAAATGTAAAAGAAGCAATAATACCCACTGTCTAGGATTTTGGTATTATTTTCAAAATTCTTAGTGATAAAAGTTTTTAGGATATATTATGAGACTTTCTTCTCTGGCCCTGGTTATCTGCTAGCATCAAGGATAAGTTGTCATTGTTTGCCCCTGGTTCTCAAAGAGGACCAGGACATCAGGGAAGTGATACCATGACACGTAAGTTAGTCAGGTTTAGTGAGGGAGTTTGGGTAAGGTCACCGGCCTCACTTTCCCCTCAAGAGCATCTGGTCCAGTGGCCAGACATAGATCAGGATGACTAGAGATGGCCTGGGAGAGCCTGGCCTTTTTAATTTGAGTCTTTATCAAGTCTTCAGTTTGACTGAGGCAATGACCAGTCACTGAGTAAGGCTAGGTAAGAAAGAAACAAGGCAGAGAATGGCCTTTTTTAGGTAGTAAAAATAATGTCCAGAAGGGGAAGACCCTTAGGGTCTTCCAAACAGCAACAATTGCTATTTACAATCACTCAGAGTCACTCAGGACCAAAAAAAGACCAAGTGGGTTTGACCTGGGACTTTTTGTTGGTCAGTCAGTGAGAGCCAGGATAATTTGGGTTTAAGGCATGGTTCTAGGATATAAAACCTAATATATCTTACAAGGTTTCAGCGATCAAAATTTACCGTCCTTTGGGCAGAGTACCCATAGGTAAGGGCATGATACTTTATATGGATGGAGGAAAGGGAAGGGAAAGAAGAAAGAAAAAGAAAGGAAAGGAAAAAGAGCCTTTGTGAGTTGGAATAGAAGCTGACCACTGCGGGGCTCAACTGGAACTGACCAGTTGGGAAACATAGCTTCTTTTCTTTACCTACACACTGAGGATGCAGTGCTTCCAAGACTGTGTTTTTTGAATCTTTGTGATTCAAAGAATATGACTATGAACTTACTTCCTAGCAGAAGAGAAAGAAAGAAGCCCTCCAATTTCATGTTGAGGTTTGAGAGACTGCTAGAGAGGCTACAATTAAGACCACAGTTACTATGCAATGCTGGACCTTTAGAGGTTCCCTCAAGTGTTCGTGAAAAATGTATATTATATAATATGCTTTTAGTGCACTTGAGGCTTTTCATAAAGAGAGAGAGGGAGATGGAGAGGGAGAGAGAAAAAGAGATAGAGATGGGGAAGGAGAGGGAGGGAGGGGAGAGGGAGGAGGAAGAGGGAGAGAGAGAAGGATAGGAAAGAGGGAGAGAGAGGGAAGAGGAAGAAGGGGGATGGAGAGGGGAAAAAAGAGGGGGGAGAGAAAGAGGGGAAGAGAAAGAATGAGGTGGGGAGAGAGAAAGAGGAGGAGAGAGACTGAGATGGAGACAGACAAAAAAAGACAAAAACAGAGAGTCAGAGAGAAATAGGCTACAAAAAATTGTCCTTAAGAGACCTAATTTCATGTAGACTAGGCTGCTGAGGCCAAAATAGGGAAGAATTCTTAACAGACTGACCTTGCTTAAGGAGACCAGATTGGGTCTATTGTTCATTAGACTACTGTTTAATCATTCCCCAAGGAGATTTAGTCAGAGTTCAGGATAGCTTCCAGGAGAATCTGATCTTGGTTTGACTAAAGCAAGTCCACTAAACTTTTGATGTTGTTATTTTTTAGTCATTTCTGATTTTTTGTGATCCCATTTATGGTTTTCATTTTTTTTTCACTCAATAGTCTTTTAGTCCTTCCAAACTACTTGCAAAGATATTGCTCAACACTCACTTTTGTAAGATTTTGAATTCCAAATCTTTTCTCCTTTATACCCCAAGACAGCAAATATTCTGATATAGTTTATACTTATACAGTCATTTTAAGCATTTTCATATCAGTTATGTTGTGAAAGAAAAATCAGAAGAGAAGAAAAAAAATCACAAGAAATAAAAAAATCACAAGAAATAAAAAACAACAAAAAAGTGAAAATAATATGATTGATCTGCAATTAGTCTCCATAGTTTTTTCCCTGAATGTGTATGGCATTTTTCATCCCAAGTCTATTGGAACTGTCCTGGATCTTTGTATTGCTGAGAAGAGCTAAGTCTATCATAGTTGATCGTCACATGATCTTGTTCTCAGTATGTACAATGTTCTCCTGGTTCTGCTCACTTAGTATCAGTGTATGTAAGTCTTTTCAGGTTTTTCCTTAAACCTGCCTGCTCATCGTTTCTTGTAGAACAATAATATTCCATCATATTCACATACCACAATTTATCCAGCTATCTCCCAATTGATGGGTATCCCCTCAATTTCTAATTCCTTGCCACTACAAAAAAGAGCTACTGCAAACATTTTTGCACATGTGGCTGGCTCCTTTTCCCCTTTTCTTCTGATCTCTTTGGGATACAGACCCAATAATGGCACTGCTAGATCCAAGGATACAAACAGTTTTATAGCCCTTTGGGTATAGTTCCAAATTGCTCTCCAAAATGGTTGAATCAGTCCACAACTTCACCAATAATATATTAGTGTCTCAGTTTTCCCACATCTCAATCATTTACTATTTTCTTTTCCTGAATTTGAGAGGTATAAAGTACCTCACAGTTGTCTAATTTGTGTTTATCTAATCAATAGTGATTTAGAGCATTTTTATATGATTATTGATGACTTCAGTTTCTTGATCTGAAAATTGCTTGTTCATATCCCTTGACCACTTATTAATAAGAGAATAATTTGCATTCTTGTAAATTTGAGTCTCTTCTCAATATATCTTGATTTCTGATATCTTTATCAGGAAATACTGGCTGTAAAAATCGTTTCCCAGTTTTCTTTTCCCCTTCTAATCTTGGCTATGTTGGTTTTGTTTGTGCAAAAACTTTTAAATTTAATACAATTGAAATTATCCATTTTGCATCTCATAATGTACTCTATTTCTTGTTTGATCTTAATTTCTTCCTTCTCCACAAATCTGAGAGGGAGACTATTCCTTGTTCTCCTAATTTTCTTATGACATCACCTTTTATGTCCAAATCACAAACCCCATTTTGACCTTATCTAGGTATAAGGTATGAGATGTTGGGCTATGCCTAATTTCTGCCATACTATTGTATGTATAGTTTTTGTAGCAGTTTTTGTCAAATAGGGAGTTCTCATCCCAAAAAATGGAGTCTTTTAGTTTGTCAAACAGTACATTACGATAGCCATTGACTATTGTGTTTTGTGTACTAACCTGTTCCACTAATCTACCACTCTATTTCTTTCTTTCTTTCTTTCTTTATTATTATAGCTTTTTATTTACAAGGTATCATATGCATGGGTAATTTTTCAGCACTGACCCTTGAAAAACCCTTTTTTCAACTTTTCTCCTCCTTCCCCCACCCCCTTCCCTAGATGGCAGGCAGACCCATACATGTTAAATATGTTAAAGTATATGTTAAATACTATATATGTATATATCCATACATATATATGTATATATATACATACACACACATATCCATCCAGTTATTTTGCTGCACAAGAAAAATTGGACTTAGACATAAGGTTAAAATAACCTGAGAAGAAAATCAAAAATGCAAGTGGACAAAAACAGAGGAGTGGAAATGCTACGTTGTGGTCCACACTCATTTCCCATAGTTCTTTTGCTGGCTTTAGCTGATTCTCTTCATTGTTGAACAAATGGAACTGATTTGGTTCATCTCATTGTTGAAGAGGGCCATGTCCATCAGAACTGATCATTATATAGTATTGTTGTTGAAGTATATAATGATCTCCTGGTTCTGCTCATTTCATTCAGCATCAGTTCATGTAAGTCTCTTCAAGCCTCTCTGTATTCATCCTGCTGGTCATTTCTTACAGAACAATGATATTCCATAACATTCATATACCACAATTTACGCAACCATTCTCCAATTGATGGGCATCCACTCAGTTTCCAGTTTCTGGCCACTACAAAGAGACCTGCCACAAACATTCTTGCACATACAGGTCCCTTTCCCTTCTTTAGTATCTCTTTGGGGTATAAGCCCAGTAATAGCACTGCTGGATCAAAGGGTATGCACAGTTTGATAACTTTTTGTATCACTCTGTTTCTTAATCAGTGCCAGATGATTTTAATGACTGCTGCTTTGTTTTTAAATAATAGCTTTTTGTTTTCAAAATATATGCAAAGATAGTTTTCAATATTTATCCTTGCAAAACCTTGTGTTCCAGAGTTTTCTCCCTCCCTTCCCCCATCCCCTCCCCTAGACAGCAAATAATCTAATATATATTAAACACATGCAATTCTTCTATATACATTTCCACATTTATCATGCTGCACAAGAAAAATCAAATCAAAAAGAAAAAAAAAAGAGAAAGAAAACAAAAAGCAAGCAACAACAACAAAAAGGTAAAAAATACTATGTGTGATCCACACTCAATCCCCACAGTCTTCTCTCTGGCTGTAGATGGCTCTCTCCATCGCAGGTCTATTGGAATTGACCTGAATCATCTCATTGTTGAAAAGAGCCATGTCCATCAGAATTGATCATCACATAATCTTGTTTCTGTATACAATATTCTCTTTTTTTTTCTTTGTATTTTTTCCTCCATTAGTTCCTTGATATTTTTGATTTTTTGGTCTTCCTATGAATTTTGTTATTTTTTTCTAGCTCTATAAAATAATTTTTGGCAATCTGATTGGCATGGCACAGAATAAACAAATTAATTTAGGAAGAATTGTCATTGTTATCATATTAGTTTAGCCTATCCATGAGCAATTAATAATTTCCTTTGTTTTTAGTTCTTTGCTACCACAAAAGGTGCTGCTATAAATATTTTAGTGTATATGGAAATCACACTGGGTTTGGGAAAAAATGGCAGGAATTGGTGATTGTGCTCAAGCACAACCTTGAGGAAACTATTTGAATAACAAAAAGTATTGAGACATAAAAGTCTAAGACACAGCACTAGGACTAGGGTGGGAGGGGATGCTGGGTGGTTGATAGCCAATTTCCTTCTGCCCAGATATTTGCAGACACCCTGTTTTCCAGAACTAAGGCCCTGAGCTTGGCATTACAATGGTCAATTGCAATCTGGATGGATGATCTCATCCTCTGGCTAATATATTGTTTTGACCAGCACCAAGTATTCACCAAGGGATTTCTGATTTTACATGTACATGCTCTGCCAAGTGAACTGAGCCAGATACCACACTCCTGTTCTTGCCATGATAACTCTGGTTCTGTATCCTGATGAATGATCACAAGGGTCAATGACTCTTAAGGCTTGAGATGATCAACTTGAAGACTGTTCCCATAAGACCCAGGAATGTCTGCATTCCATACATGAGCCTGCTATGGTAACTGCTACTCAAGAGCTAAGAATTATTGTGCCATGGTCCAGCCCACTTGTCTCGGGTCACTCACAGATTAGAGGCTGGTTCTTTCTTTTCTTCTTTCTTCCCTCCTTCACTCCTTTCCTCCATCCTTCCTTCCTTCCTCCCTTTCTCTTCACTCCCTCCTTCCCTCTCTCCTTCCTTACTTTCCTCCTTCCCTCTCTTTATCTTTCCCTCCCTCCTTCTATAATTCCCTCCCTTCCTTCCTTCCTTCCACAATTTTAGCCATTCTAGTAATTATAAAGTGATATTTTGAGATTGTCTTGATTTGCATTTCTCTTACTATTAGGGTATTTGAACATCTCTATATGTGTTTATTAACAGTTTACATTTTCTTCTTCATAAATTGTCTGTTCATATTCTTTTACCCTTGTCCCATTGAAGAGTGTGTATATTTTTAGTTTTATAGCTATGCATTTATTTCTTTTAGATTTTTGGATGACAGACCTTTATTTGATATTTTTACTAAAAATATTTTTTTTCCAATCTGTTTCTCTTTTAGTAAGCTTTCTTTTTAAAAAATAACATAAAAGTATAAACATAATAACACATAACAAATACAAACAGAATATGGATAGCATTGGATCCCAGATAAAACTAGAATAATTTACATTTTTTATCTTAAAAAGAAAAAAAAAGACAATTTTACAAATACTGACAATTTGAACCATATTCCCTTTACGCCTTTTTAATATGTTTATAAAAGTAAAGATTTGTTGCTGTTTTAAGGAAGTATAGTTGTAGTTTGAGATTATGGGATGCAGTCAGACTTTCCATGTAACAGGCCACCAAATGATGGATATGGCGTGATACCCCAAAAGTATATTGGGGTTATGGGCCGGTGCCATGAGGGTTGTCTCAAAAGAATTTGTAAGCTTAACTTTCTTCCAAATCAAGGGGGAAAGATGCTGTTATGCTTCTAAGAATAGGCCAAATCTCTAAGGAAGTGCATGAACCCCAGAAAGGAGTTTGGGGGGGGGGGATAAAGGAATTATGTCATTGACTAGTGGGCAAAATTCCAAGAGAAGTTAGTGAGGAGATTATGGTAAAGTAGGTCTTTTATAAGGGAAATATATCCTCAGGGGCTGGAATTATAACTTGGTTTAGTGATTGAAGACAGTAACTGTGGGTTATGATGGTTTTGTCAATGCAAGGTATTTAGACTAAGATTCTACCAGAGACCCTTTCTTGGGGTAAGGGCATAATAAAGTCCACTTAACAAAAGGCCTAATCAAAAATCAAAATTCCACTTATAATCTTATCAGTGCTCCTACTTTCTTGCTTCAGGGAGTTGTAGCAAGGCTTCCAGATTGCTCACAATAATTCAAGCTCTCCCCTAATGTCATTTCTTGCTACCGAAAACCTAGGGATCTTATTCAGTTACCATCAGTAGCAGTGCATGCCTTTTATTTCATTATTATTATTTTTTTTTTGCTTTGTAGAAGAGCAATCTCAATGATGCAGGAAATTATGAGGTGAGAAAACTCCTATCAATGCATATTGACAACTTCTGTAATTTATAATCTTAGTGATCTGGGGCACTATGACTGTATTGGGGTACAATAGTTATATGTTCAGTGACAGTCTGCATATGTCAGAAGTAGAACCCAGGCCTTCCTGACTCATACTGGCCCTCTTAAGCATTCTGACACATTGGATCTAAGTTTCAAAAATTTTGGATTGTTCTGGGGTTGCTAAGGACATAGTGATGTTTATTCCTAAATCCCTTTCTTTTTCTTCCTCTTTCTCTTGAGACTGATGAATATTTTTGAGAAGTTCCATGCCAGGAAAATGGATCCCTTCCATTGGAATTGTCTTAGGAAGATTCTGATCACCTGGTAGGGTAAGATACCAGATACTGAGGTCCTTTCTGGAACTAAAGTGCTAAGCCTTCAAACTTTTCTGCAGAGACTGGGCTGACCACATTGTTTGAATGTCAAAAGTATGCTTGCCAAAAAGATTATTTTATGGAGAACTCACATAGGGCAAGTGCTTACTTGGTAGTCAGAAAAAAACGATATATATGGACACTTTCAAGGTCTCTCTTAAGAACTTCTGAATTGATTGTATGACATGAAAGACACTGGCATGAGAATGCCCAACATGGTGTATCCTCATCAGAGAAGGTGCTGTGTTCTACGGGCAAAGCAGAATTGAAATAGTTTGGAAGAAATATGAAATGTGCAAATTTAGAGATGTCACTCCAAATGTTCATATGGACTGTTTGTACATGACAATGTGGCAGAGAAATCCAAGCTTGTGTGTGGGATGCAAAGATCCTAACTCAAATTGACTGCTCAAAGGCATGGTACAAAACAGAGAGTTTCTTTATTTTGATTCTTGTGAGAAGCAGGGCAGTCCCTTCACCAGAATGTTTGAAGCAGGGAAAACCAATTTTATGGAAGTAATGAGGATAGTTATATAGTCAAGGTTTACAGAAACTCTATTTGCCCACCTATGTCATGTTAATCCTTTTAAAATCATTAACCAACTCGATCTTTATTCCTTATTTGACTTGGAATGCAGGTGGGCTTTTTGTGGTACCAGGATCTTGGTTAAGCAATAAATGTTTCAAAATGTTATTAAGAAAAAGGGGTCTATTCTTGCTTCAAAAGGTAAATAATCAATTAAGCAAGAGAGGTTAAAGATTTCTAAATTACTGAGCTCAATCAATCAGATAGGGATGGCCAGGTTGGAGGCTTCTTGGATATCTCCAGGCCATTAAACAATGAATCAGGTTTTTCCTCTAAAACCAGTTGAGTAAACACCAAGGAGCTTTCTCTTAAATGTTTTTGCTGGAAGAGCAAGTCTTTGGTCTTCTCCCAGAGCCGAATGATTAAACGGACCTTTGGTGCTGAGAATTGAATTACCCAAGGTTATTATCCTGAGAAGTCCTTAGTTTCCCATTTCACACACTCATATTGGCCTTGATGCTGTTCTAGTGATAGAGAATTGAGGTGTGAGAATCCCCTCTTTGTCTGGAGATGCAGGTCCATTGTGAAAAGAACTCACGAACCTGAAAAGTCTGACTGGCAAAAGGGAAGTTATTTGGCACTGAGAAGTCAGCTTTGCTAGGAAGACAGACTTCTGAGGACCTGGCAGACAAGTAGAGGTTATCACTGAGAAGAGAATGTCTTCACAGCCGGCAGGAGTCCTAGGAGGCAATGGTGCTGAGAAGAGAGGTCCCTTGGTAAAGCATATTCCTACTTCTGACTTCTGCAGAGATTTGGAGTTTAGAGTTGTCCTTTATAACAGTCTGAGGCTAAGGCTTCTAGATGAAAAGAGAGCCACTACCCCCAGGTCTAGATACTCAATTTTGGAGTTTCAAACCATTCCATATCAGGCCCAGATCTCCAATTGAATGAAATTACTTTGAAGATTTTTTCTTTCTTTCTTTTTTTTTTTTTTCAAAGTGTGGAATTTCCTGAAGATCTGGGCCACCCCAAAAGACCCATGGGGGGGTGATTTGCCCGAGATCTCCAGCTGACTGGAAGCCACTTATCTTAGAACAAGTTTGTTTGGAAAGAATGCTTCTTTCCGGACTTTTTGGAGTCAGAGACCCCAAATCTCCTTTCTTTTACATATAAAAGGGGACACAGTTTTCCCCCTGCCAGTCTGATCAGCCATAGTCAGTGTTGTTGGGATTACAGGGGTGCGTCAGACTCTCCCCATATCAGGCCACCAAAATGATGAGCTATCCCCAAAGTATATTGGGGTTACAGATCCATGCTGGGAGTTTTCCCAAAAGAATTTGTTGGCATAGACCACTAAAGGGCAAAGATTTTATTATGCTGCTAAGAGCGGGCTAAATTCCATAAGGGTGAGGAAAGGGGTTTTAACAATTAATAAAGGGAAAGACAAGTTCCTCCATGAAACTCATCATCAATCAGGAAGAGGACATCATGAGAGGTAGGAGTAAGCCATTGACTTGTGGGCTAAATTCTTAGAGAAGTTTAGCAAGATCTACAGAATGAGCAGATCTTTTATAGAGGACATAACCGCAAGGGTTTGGCTTCTTAATTTGGCTTTCTGATTTGATATAGTAGAGGTAGGGGTGGGGTTGTAATCAAAAGTCCACTTGACAAAATACCTATTTAAGAACAAAAGATCCACTTAAGGCTGTGAGGATCCTATCAGTGTTCTTCCTTGCTTGCCTCAGGTAGGCTTTTTCTGCCTAGGATCTCATCAAGGTAATATGACTAGCATAATGATGTCACTTTGGTACTATTTCAGACAACCAAACAATTATTATTGCCTTTCATAGAAGGTTGCCTGTAGGATAATCCATGTTCCCCAATCTATGTTTTGGGACCTGTTTTTACATAATGTTGTACCACAGTTTCCTCTAAATATTCCTGCCTGTTTCCCTAAATTATCCTGCCTCAGTTCCCCATGAACTGTTCTGCCTTAATCCCCTTGGTTTACAACCCCCTCCAGATCATTAGGACTGATATAATTTAGGACTAGAGTTACTCTAAGGTTATAAATTGTGAATGTGTAAACTCAAAATAAGGGGGAGTTCAGACTTCCTGGCTCCTAACCCTTCTTAAGTCATCAAGAATTTATAGTCCTAACCCCCCAACCTGTCACAACTGGATTGATGGTCCCTGCCTGGAGGGCAGATTCCAGATCACCAGAGTTTGGACTTCTTCCCCCTTGTGTACGTGAGCTTGGAGCTTGTATATATTTCATTGAGAACTCACATTCGAGGCTGAATGCTTTGGACATCAGCCTTGAGGCCATCATGCCCAGCACAATCTCTCCCTCTCAGAAATCCAAATAAATATTAAAAACTCTCTAATATCTATCTTGCCTCAGTTTCTCTGTCATTACAATAGGTAGATGTTTTTTCATTTTTGCTTTTTCTTGCACTGTAGGTCTGGTAAGGGAAATCTGACTTGATTACACTGTAATAGATAGGAGGAAGACAGAAAAATTTAAGAAGGAATTATTTTTAAGAAAGCTATAAAATTGACCCTTGAAATTCCCCTATGGATAGATAATGTGTTCTGAATAGGATTATGCAAACATATGCAAATATGCTTTTGGCCTCCAAAACAATGTTATTTGCTCTAGGAAAAATTAATGCAGGTCATTGCTTACTGTTTTAAGAGTAATTAGAAACAACTTTTTATGTCATGCAGAAAATTCTTTAGGGAGAAAACAAGCATGGGTGCAGGACCATAGGACCATAAATTTTAGTGCTAAGGAAACCTCAGAATCTATCTAGTAAGCCTCCTTCATTTAACAATTGAGGAATCTGAGGTCCAGGGAGGCTCAGTGATTTGCTCAATGATACAAAAGTAGGAAGTGATGAGACGAGAATTTGAACTCAGGTCCTCTAATTCTAGGGACTTATATTATCCTTCTAGGATCATTGACATCATATTTCCAAATTGTATATCTTTAATTATATTAATCTCCTAATAGATTACTTATGGTAATTAGTAACATTTAATGTTAACAAATTATCTGATGCATTTTGCAATTTGATCTCATTAGGGAGGTAGCTAAAGGTCATGTGGGATATTTAGCAATTACTAAAAGTCTTAGGACTTCCCCTGAGATACAATGGAGACAGCCCAGGATCCTTCAAGAGCCTTAGAAATACAAATGCTTCCAGCCTTTACACATTATCCTGGGAAGTAATTCCTGAAGAGATGCTATTTGACAGCCTGGAAACTGCTCTTATAGGTGCTGTAGACACAGCTACTAAATAGCTAAAAAAAAGAAAGTTCTTGCCAACAAAATCTTTGGTACTGTCAAATGGTTCATCATTAGAAGAAAGTGATATAATTTTATTAGTGGAAATGTTAAAGAAGAGGTATTAATATCTGCTTTGCCATTTCACCTTAGAGACAATGGGGCCATTTCATCTGATTTACATCTGAAAATTTCCATATGTGAAGTTTCCTCAGCTTGAATGTGAGCTCCTTAAGAGAAGACACTGTCTTTTCTAGTTGTATCCCAGAAATTAATAATGCTTTGTATGATTTAAGCCCTTAAAAGTTTCCTTCCTTCCTTCCTTCCTTCCTTCCTTCCTTCCTTCCTTCCTTCCTTCCTTCCTTCCTTCCTTCCTTCCTTCCTTCCTTCCTTCCTTCCTTCCTTCCTTCCATGTGGGACCAGTACTAGACCCCCTTTCCCAAAGTAACTAATCAGAGACATCTTCAGGTACAAAGAGAAAGCTTTTATTTAATCCCTGCAAGGAGAGGCTCAGACACACACCTGGGAGCCATCCCAACTCCCACAACGTGGTCAGAGATTCTGGCCAGCCTCTGGCTTGTCCAGGACTTAAGAAGAAAAAGGCCCAAGCCTTTTCATTGGATAGATTAAAAGGATGGAACTATCTTTGACCAATGGTCACCAATGTTGTCTGCTTCCTCTGCGTCATGTCACTTCCTGTAACTTCACAAACTTCTTGGGTCCCAGGTTCAAGGCTTGGAATAGGGATCATCTGACTTCCTGAAACCTGAGGCCCAAGGTCTCATCTTTCTACTCTGGGTATAGGGATCATGTGACAGTCTCAATACTGAGAAATACTTCATCGCATCAGCTCCATTCACTTCCTTCCTTTCTTCTTTACAAGGGAATGTTTTCCTTCAATAGATTCATGCTGGAGGTATTTCAGAATCTAATAAAGATACTTTTTTTTTTTTTTTTTGGTAAAAAAAACAAAACAAAAAACCCCTCAAAACTCCAAACTTCAAATTTGGATAAAATTTATTTCAAGTGGGGGTTAAAGATGAGCCAGAATTGTAAAAGTAAAAATTTGTGCAAGCGAATGTCTTTGCTTAGAGATTATTTCTACCACCCTGCAGTGGAGATGGCTGACTTCTTTTTTTCCTGTGAATGTACTTAGTCTTCACTAAAAACACAAAGTTCTTTGGGGACAGGGACAATATTGATAAGGTCTAGATTTAGGGAACCAAAATAAGGTTAGGGTTTCTGGTGATCAGGGAATTAAATGATAAGGTCTAGTGTCAGGTTCGGAGTTCAGGGAACCAAATGGAGAGGTTTGGCTCCCCTGCACCCCCTTGGGATTTGGCACAAGGGTAGGGAGTTTTGGGGAACTCCTGGCGCAGAGATTCTCTATAAGGGAATTTACAGACCCCAAAACCTAGACTGATAAAAGAGGTTTAATTATAGGAATTGGGAAGTAAGGTTAGAAATCCTGACAGAGAGGCATAAAGTCTCGCTAGGGAAATAGGCAAGGGTAAAGAGAGGGTGACACTGGAAAAGAATATTATTCCAGTGGGCAGATCTATGGAAAATGGAGTTTTGCACTGAGAATGCAGTTCTTAGTGGACAGAAAGTGCTGGAAGCAAAGGGAGCTGCCAAGGTCCATCTGCAAAGGATTTTAGTTGATGGAAGCTATATCATATTGAGTGTTTGGTGGGAGCTGGGACAGCCCAAGTTGGCTCAGTTTGAGCTGGGTTTCAGCTAGAGCTGAATTTGAATTCAATGAGTTAGGATTGGAATTCCTTTTGCTAGATAAAGAAAGAAACTGTCTTGTTTGCTTTCCCTCCAGCTGGGTCCCTCACTGAGGCAGAGTTGAAGGAGATTTTCTCATTCAAGGAGTTTTAGAGTTTCAGGGTCCCTTCTTCAATACCATCCTTTTTTTGAATGGAGGCCAGCATCCAATGATGTTCTATTACCAGAGTTTGTAAAACTACTCTTGTGAACCATTGAGAAAAGGTGAGAATGGATGCAGACTAAAAATAGATGAAGTCATTCTCATTTCTGTATTGATATGCAGTCATCTGATTTTAGTAAAAAGTTTATTGATATTTCAATAGATCATCCATGCTTTCACATCCTATATAATTCTTGTATATGTCTCTCCACAAATAAAAGGGCCATGATTTTATTTCCCCTTTATTGAGATTCAGATCAGTAAAATGAGCATAACTGGAAAGACCTTAGAGTCCATCTTGTCCAACCCCTTTGTTTTACAATTGAGGAAATTGAAGTCCAGGAAGGTTAAGGTGTTTACTAAAGATTATTTAGAAAGTAAGCAGCAAAATCCAAGATATCGACTTGGGGACTAGGACTTCAGAATCAATGGCAGTGGTGATGCTGGCATCTGGTCCTTCTGACTCAGTCTACTCAATCTGCATTTGAAGTAAAAGAATTGCAGGCTTCACTAACCAGTGAAATAGAGTTAATGAATCCCTACAATGTCTTAGGCATTTATTGCAGGCATTAAAGGAAAAGCATTTCCCAAGATCTGGCTAAAAACTTATGTTCTTTTGTGACTGCCAGCTGCTCATTATGATTTTCCTTAATTTAATCAAAGATATAAGGGCGATTGTTTCAATTCACTAAAGATAGTGCTACAATCACACAAAATTCCCTCCTCTCCCCTTCCTAGGTAGCACGCTCCTCCCCTTCCCCCCAGCAGCCGCCTTTGTGTGGAGGTGGTGGAGTGGGCAGCAGTACAATGAGGCTTCCTAAGGTGATGGAGTTGCCTGGCTCAGGTAGTGGGTTCTGGAGATATTTCTTTCAACTTTTATGTTTTTAAAGCTACCAGTCTTCCTTCCTTCTCACCTTGCCTTTTCTTTGCCCTACTCTGCAAAAGCTAGCACATCATGACTGTTCATGAGCCTTCTACTCTGGGAACCAGGAATATTCAGACCAGGAAAAGAGGAGTGAAAGAAGGAAGAGGAGGTGGTGATTCTGTAGAAGAGTCCCACCTCACGCCCCTCCTTCCCCACACTGCATGGACCTCCGTCCATATTACCCATTACCTGCTGCTGTTAACAGGGCAGGCATGGGTGCCTGCTGTTGGAAGATTTGCTGATGGGTTGCCAATGGCCCAGAGTAAGTTCCTCAGGTAAGTAGCTGTGAAGAACCTCTGCCTTCCTTTTGGACAGTGCCGTCATCCACACATTTTCCTGGCACCAGAAGCTACTGGATTGTGACAGCTGTGCATAATCCCCCTCCCCACCACACCTCATACACTTGTAGTCCAACCCACTCACACCCTGAACCCAGAGCCTGCAGTCATATTATACCCAGATGCTGATGTTTTGTGGCGCTCCAGTTCAGAGGGGACTGAAACATCGAGACTATTTTCGTCAGGACCTTGGAAAGCAGAGGAAAGCCATCTTCTTGCCTGAGCTGGGAGATAGGGTGCAGGTGTGATGCTTGCTACTCTTGATGCACACTCCTGCAATGGGTACCAAACCCTGAGTTCTGGCTCAATGGTTCATCTTTACACAAGACATACAGTCTAAAATGAGCCACCAGTTGTGCTAAATGTTTTCTGAATGGGTCATTCACAGGATTTTCTATAGCTTTCACAGGGTCTCTGAATAGACTAGTGTGTGAAACTAGTGTTTGCAACTTTTGATGTATAAAAGTTTGATGTACAAAACTTTGGCTTGGGTCTTACTGTTTGATACTATAAATATTGCTTATGTATGATATTTAGGATTTATGCTAGTTACTCTAAATACTTAAAAAAACTTAAAATGTAACATAAACCATTTTGTCAATATACATTTAATAAGGATGAATAGCATTTACATAGTGTTTTGATATTTGAAGAAATACTTTATATATGCTATCTTTTTTATTCTTTCAACAACCCTGTGAGCTAGGCCCAGAGGGTTTTATTCTCATATTATAAATGAGGAAAGTGAAACTGTGAAAGATAAAGTGATTTGCCCCTGGCCCCACAACTGGTAAATATTAGAAGTAGAATATGGATTTAGACTTGACCAGTTCCAAGCTCAGTACTCTGAGGACACCAAAAAACCTACCCATCTTTTCAGAGATGAAAGCTTTAAACTGATAGAGATGTCAAAGAAGCAACATCTGTGCTTGCTTTTAAATCATCTAAAATATGGCCCTAAATATAGTGTGCCAAAAATTTTAGTGCAGCTGTTTAAAATGCACTAAAACTTTGGGGACACCCTATATTACCATGGTTTTAATAAGCAATTGCAATGATACATAAAGGAGTGTTAAAAGTATCTGATATTTAAGTTGTAGATTTTTATAACTTTGTAATTTAGTGTCATTTTAGAAAGTGGTAATGACACCATATACTGCTTTATGTCTGAATGTGATAAGCATAGAATTGTGTGAGTATAAAAGAGGAATGTCTAAGTTTTTAAAAGTTTTTTTTTTAAAGAATTTATATTACTGAAGACAAAAGTTATGGATCATTAAGATAGCATAAGACATATTGTTCCAGAAAAATATGCATTTTAAGCAAAATATTCATGAACTTTATATGCTTTAGTTTGTAAAAGTATCATTAAAACCAAACAGATTAGACTAAAAGTTTTGAGGATTGAATGATTCATGTGTGCAACTCTTTTAAAAAAATAATATTATCTTTTTACTTTTCAAAATACATGCAAAGGTAATTTTCAACATTCACTCTTGGAAAACCTTGTGTTTCAATTTTTTTTCCTCTCTCCTCCTTTCCCTCCTTCTCCCCCTCCCTTAGAGAGCAAGCAATTCAATATATGTGATGTTCATGTGTACAACTATTGGCCTGGATTAAGTTTGGCTAGAAAAGAATAGTTTAGCAGATGTTGAGGTCATTTTAATATTCCCCCTGTCTGCTGGATAAGCAGAACAAAGCTCTAAAAGCATACAAAAACAACTTAAATAAGTGAAGAATTATCATTTATATATATCTGCTAATTCTTATATAACCTAGGAAAATTGTCGAAATTGGAAATGGTTGTAGCATCCTATCATTGAAAGCAAAGGGACACAGAAGCGCTTAGAGACTTGAGATTGTAGTTAAGACTGAAGTTAGCTTGGAACTGTAATGGCATTGTTAAGAGGAACAAATATTAAGGTCCTCCATGAATTCAGAGATAGGAAAAAAATAAGATGCAGAAATAGGAAATAAGTTGCTTAAAATTGGTGAGCTCCTGAAAGAGATGGAGAGTAAAATTTAGCTCACATAACAACAAAAGCAGGTCAATTCTATCTCAGTCAATTCATAGTATCATTTGTTTTGAAAATATGTCAGTCTCCTTGATACAACTTCATTTTTTGGAGTACACTTTTCCTTATTTAGTGTGTCAGGGCAACACTGTTGATCATGGACAGAATATTTCAGAGATGCTTATAATGTGACAGAAAGAATACTAAGTGCTGGGGATACAAATATATGTACGCAAGATGGTCCTTTCTCAAAGGGCTTACAATCTAATGAAAGAAGATAATAAATAAATGGGAGCTGGAAAGAACATTGTATAGGGATAGCTGGGATATGGGAACTCATTATGTAAGAGTATTGCTTCTAGAATTTATTATTTTTGTTTGACTGTATTACAAATAACTCTCTTGAACTTTCCTAGAATGCCCTTCCCTCTCCGTCCCTGTCTTTTTGGTGGAAACTCCTTTAACCAATGCAGATTGGCAAGTCATCTCTAACTTCAAATTTTAGACAGTTGATTGAGGCACTGAGAGATTAAATGATTTGCCCATAGTGTCAGAGTTAGGATTTGAACTGATGTCTCTCTGATTCCAAGAGTATTTACTAGACAACATTGCCTCTTTTTATTAAAATCTTTAAAGTGTTTTAAATTCATCTGTTGATCTGGGTAATAAGAACTGGCCTATGCTACTTTTCTTAATTCATTTCCTTCTATTCACTAATTACTTTTGCCTGGCAGTCTAAGATTTGAAAATTAATTTATAATTAATTCTGACACTAGTCTAGTCCTGGCTCAAGTAACATTGATAAGAATGAAATAAGTCTTCTTTCATTCTTTCAAATATTAATTTTGACCTTTCTTCCAATGTATTTTTAAAAATTCACTTGTCATCTATAGCTCATTGTCTAAATTAGTGAATAAAATAAATGAATACTTCAAGCAAAATAAGCTTGGATTGCTTCCAAGAGTGTGGATAATTATGAGCACCAACTACATTATAATAGTGTCAAAGGAGATAGGTTTGTTTTAAAATAGAGACAAAAGGGATACAATATGTTATAGAGAACATTCAAAAAATTAGGATTTGCAGTATAAGCATTTTGTCCAAATTCTCATTCTTTTGAAGCTCTAGAAGAATTTAGATTCCAAGGACAGATTATTTTGTGTATAATAGAGGTTCCCTTGATAAATTTAAAAATGCCATGGACACATCCCATAATCATCTCTGATTTTTTTTTTTTGTTAAATGAGTTTCAGGCATTTCTTGTTTTTGAAGTCTCTTTTGATTTCATCTTCCAATTAATAGGTGACAACTACTTATCTAGATATTTCTTTCTTCATTTCCTGAAAAGGGACAGCAGTTTTCTTTTCAGATCACAAATTTTAGAATATCCTAAAAAAATAAGTAAGCAATGGTTATTTTTGTTTTGATTTTAGTTTAAAAAGAAAGAAAGATGGCATTAATTTTTAATATTTGTCCTTTTTATATTTAAAATATAACAAAGACCTCACTGAACTAATAACATATTTGTTGTCAGTGGTTCATTTAAAAGGTAAATGATCTTAAATCAGCACCCATATGACTGTTTTAATAAAGCTTCAGTATTTCTCTTAAGATGATTCTTTGAATTCCATGAATATTTGGGTGAAATGGTTGAAAGCCCCCATCTCTCAAAGCCTCTGCACTTTGAATTTCTGTGGCCATACCACATTTCTGAATATAGTCGAGCATTTTTTTTCTAATTTTATTTTTATTTTTAGAGACTTTTCTGAAGACAATAACTGTAAATTCATCTAAAGAGTTAATGTTGGCTATACACACATATATATCCACAATACATAACTGTGTTCATATAGACACATATATTGTGTACATGCATATACAGTACATACACACAAGCATATATGCACACATATATACAGTATATATCAATGCACACATGTAATATATATAATATGCATATATATGTGTTTGTGTATCTGTATGTATACAGATACACACATACAGATACATATACACAAGGAGACAGACCGACCAACAGACACACAGAGAGAGATACACAGAGAGAGCGCTAGCTCACATCCTTCCTGCATCCCTATTCTGGATATCTAGTTAGCTACTTCCAGATTCTAGGTTTTTTATTTCAAAACCACAGCACATGAACCTCCACTGATATGTTTTACTTTGACCAGTTAGCAGTAGATTATGCTTAATTCATAACAAAGGCATCTTAAATAGCAATAAAAGTACATATAATATCCAACTTGACTAATATGTTGTTTAGTTTTGCTGAACTAAATATTTTTCTTCTTATTTTTTAAATAGATGACTCTCTGAAAAGGGAGAGGAAGGAGTAAATATTGAAAATTAAAAGTGATGTGAAACAAAAAAATTCAATAAAAAGAAACAACTACTTTTCTGTCTCCTCCCAAGAAAATAAAATAAGAAATTCAGAAAGGAATACAAACAGGACAGGTTCTCTCTCTCTCTCTCTCTTTTAATACTTCCTTGTTAAATATAAACTAAACCATACATAACAAGTTCAATGTCATATATGATCTTCATGTATTAAAATATTTGTTCTTGTTGTCATAGTAAATTCATAGTAAAATTCCTAGTAAAAATATATTAGTGTGAATAAAGTAAACATTTGTTACTCCTTCCATGACTGAGTTCATTCTCCCAAGAATACATATGCTCTTAGTGAGAAGTTTGGTGATTTCATTTGTGTTTGTCTCTTCATGGTCCTATTTGAGATTTTCTTGGCCAAAATACTGGAGTGGTTTGCCATTTCCCTTTCCAACTCAATTTACAGATAAGGAAATTGAAGTAAACAGGGTTAATTGGTTTACCCAAGGTCACACAGCTAGTAAGTATCTTGGGCCAGATTTGAATTCAGAAAGATGAATATTCCTGACTCCAGGTCTGGTCTACTTCTGAACCACCTAGTTAGCCCCTTAGTTAGAGAGTGGACTTTATAAGAATAATGTGTAGTATATTTACACTTGTGAATAAGAAGGATGTTTCTATGAAAGAAAATGCACATATGGGAAGTATATGTGACTAGGGCACTTACCTGAAAAGGCAACTCATACCCTAGATACCATGAACTTGAGGATGTCTATTACTTATGGCACTGCAGTATTTGACATGTGTAGTGCTTAATAAATGCTTTTTGATTAATAGATTGCATTGCTCTGTCAGAACTTGTCTAGCTTATTCTAACTGGTCACAGCAAATGTTGTGTCTCATCTCTTCCTCACCAGATGTTGCTTAGGGATGCTCTCAGGTATAGGTTGTTCTTCACAGCTCTTTGCCAGCTGCTATTCTCAGTCAGGCACCTTTCTTTGCTGATTCTATTAAGAATTATTTTCTATTGTTTTCCAGTGAATCAAGTCCAGTTATTTTCAGTCATCTAATATCCTGCAACAAGATTTATCTGAGATGTTGTGATTATAGTTCTTTGAAACAAAAACTCCAGTTCTTTTAAGAACCTTCATCATTCACTAGGGGAGGAAGATGTTGTGGTTGCTAAGCCTCTTTCCTGCAAAGGAAAACATACAGGTCAGTTGTCTTTCTGCTGTGTTCCAGGCAAAATTTAGGCTGAGATGCTAATTTCAAGGTCAACTGCAAGCTATTAGAAGTTTTGTGATATATTTTCTCTCCACTAGAAATACTACAGTATTCCTTAGCTAATTTCTTTGAAGTTTGCTCCAATTTTCTCAGTCAATAGTTTTTGAAGCTTTCTGTCATATTTGCAGCCAAGTTCCTCTCAGCTCAAGAAATGACTTTTAAGCTTTCTTCTCCTCAGCCAGGTTATCTCAGGAAACATAGGAACATAGATTGAGATTAAATTATCCCATTGGCTTCTTCTTGAACTTCTTATGATAAATGATTATATTCTTTAGAACCCTGTTATGTCTGGATCTGCTTTTAATTATACTTAACTTTTTAAACTCTTAAATTGAATTGTACTGCCTCTTCCTGGGTCTTTTAGTTCAACTATTACCTCATATATGGTTAGAAACTCATTTTTGAATTTATTATATTTCCAGATAAAGTAAATCTCCCCAGGGATACATTTTATCAAGTGAAAAAATAATCATGAGACATTGTGATTAGGAAACTTTTAATTTTATTCTAGCAGTCCCTTTATTTTATGCAAATTGCAACTGCCATATTGGCTAGAAAATTCTAAAAGTCTGTCTTCTGCAATTAACAACTACTGTGCTAGTTATAGAATTCCGAGACACATTGTGACCTTTCCCACTTCTTCCAGCAACACCTCACTGCCTAATCCCACTCTCCCACTTTCTCACACATACACATTTATGAAATTTGAAAGATAAAATGAGACCAATTCAAAAGAAAAAAAGGTTTCATTTTTTCGTGGGATCTCCAGTGGCTAATACATTCTAACTCTTCATAAAGAAAGCCAAGAATTAGTTGTTTATATTTTACACAAAGACCTATCCACTACATAGCTATTTTTTGTATATCTGTTTAAGGCTTGAGCTATAAAACAAAAATTTATCTAATCATTTTTAGCATCTTTTAGAACATTGAAATTGATAGAAAATTGTAATCTGATTATAGTAGTTGGACAACAAAACACAACTATCATTTTGAGCAAGATTTAAGACAAATTATTTGATTCCATTCTTTTTACATATAATAAGGCATCATCTAAACATTCTTCTTGGAGTTTGAGGGATATAAGATTTCTGCCTCTTTCTCTGTATTAGTAAATACTTGTCTTTGCTTACAGTTGTTTCTTAGTCTGCATTGCAGCTGGAGAATATTCAGTAGGGACACACTTAAAGCATGACTAAACAATACCTTTTTAGAATATATAATAGACCTCCCAGGAGTATTTCAGGTTATTTTTATAGATAGGGCTGTAGAGTCAGTGTCCCATTTGTTGATACTTGTTCTTTTCTGGGTCTGAGCATAAATAGCTATGGAAGTATGGGGTATTACTAGTTCTATCTAAGCAGAATTAATAAAGAAGGCTCAAATGAGATAAAATATGTAAAATGCTTTGAAATGGTAAATATTATTATTATTGCTAATATATTAACAATAATAATGATAGGAAGTCAAACACATTTATGTGGTCAAAGGATGTAAACAGGCAATTTTCAGATGAAGAAATCAAAACTCTACAGTCATATAAAATGCTCTAAATCACTATTGATTAGAGAAATCAAACTAAAACAACTCTGAGGCATTACCTGATACCTCTCAGATTGACTAATATGACAGAAAAGGAAAATGATAAATGTTGGAGTAGATGTGGGAAAATTGAGACACTAATGCACTGTTGGTGGAACTGTGAACTGATCCAACTATTCTGGGGAATAATTTGGAACTATGCCCAAAAGGCAGTCAACCTTAGATCTAGCAATACCTCTATTAGGTCTATATTCCAAAGAGATCACAAAAAATGGAAAAGGTCCATGTACAAAAATACATGTACAAAAATATTTATTGCAGCTCTCTTTTTGTGTGGCAAAAAATTGGAAATGGAGGGAATGCCTATTAATTGAGAATGTGTTGTAAGAAATGATGAGCTGGTAGATTTCAGAAAAACCAGGAAAGATTTTCATGAACTAATACTGAGTTAAGTGAACAGAACTAGGAGAACATCATACATATCAACAGCAACAGTGTATGATGATCAACTATGAATAACTGAGATCTTCTTATCAATGTAATAATCCCAGACAATTCCAAAGAACTCATAATGGAAAATGTTATCCAACCTAAAGAAAGAACTAATGGAGTCTGAACACTGATAGAAATATATTGTTTTCATTTTCTGTATCTTACTTTTTTTGGTCTGTTTCTTTCACAACATGACTAATATGGAAATATGTTTAGCATGTTGCATATATTCTTACCTTGCACAAAGTCTTACCTTTTTGGGGTTGAGGGAAGGAAAAGAAGGATGGAGAAAATTTGGAACTCGAAAATATTTTAAAATGAATGTTAAAAATTGTCTTTACATGTAATTGGAAAAAAATACTATTTAAGATGGAAAAATTATATTATAGAGGAAATAAGGGTAAAAGGCAGGATAGGAGTTGGAGGAGAGTGATGCTTTTTATTTTATAAATAAAACAAAACAGATTTTGTTCTGACATAAAACTGATACTTAGAGCCGTTCTCTTTCCTCTACAATAACAACCACAAACATTTCTTGAAAATGATTATGCCAAAACACCTAATAGTGTGGTTGTGACTGATCATACGTGCCATTTCTCACTTTGAGAGTTCACAGTTTGTTAACAAAAAGGAAGGAGAAGTGCTTGGCAACTAGGCAGGTGATACAGTTAGTGGTGGACTTGGAGTTGGAAAAATACTCATTAGTCATGTGACTCTGAGCAAGTCATTGAAACATATGAACCTCAATTTCCTCATCCATCAAATGAGGTTAATAATAGCACTTCCCACCTCACAAATCATTGTCAGGACCAAATGAGATAATCTATTTCAAGTGCCTTACAAACCTGGAAGCACTATATAAATGTAAGCTATCGTTACTGCATGTTACCAACAAGATCTGCTATATTTGATCTGAATTTTGTTGTCAGACCTGTCTCTTTAATGTTTTACTGAGACTTTTTCTTTTACAGCTCTTTTACTTCTCAAAGACTTCCCTGTCTTCTCCCATGTCATACCTATACCACTAACAAAGGAGGGTTAAAACAAACCAACACAATGGTTATCATTTTAAAGAAATTATGTTTTGCCTAAGTATTATAATTCTATTTGTGTTTCCTATTAGGTTTTATTTGCGATACTAAAGTATTTACTGCATGAGAAGGCATAATGTACTTATATTAATGAAATTGCAGCTCTGGTGAGTATTAACATACTAAGAGATATTCTTTATAAATGAAGAAAATATAGCTTAAAAATCAGTGAATTCCCATTTCACTAAGATTTAGATAGACAAAAGGTCTAACCTTAGAGGTTTAACCTTTGTATGCTCTTAATTGTGTGCAGTGAGATTTAAAACACCAATTCTTCTTCTTCCTTTCTAGATTTCCAGTTGAATGTGCCCCCTTTTCAAATTTTCCTGGAGCATTTTGTCCCAATTTCTCCTTTTCTGCATCATGTTCTACCTGACAATATACTTTTCTATGCACATCCCCAATCCCTACCATCTTCACCATTAAATTGCAAAGTCCTCAAGGCAGAGTCTATATACTTTTTCATCTTTGTATCCCTCCCACACAGTGTAGAGTCTTGCACATGCTTAGTAAGTGTTTGTAGAATTTTAAGTGACCATTAAATTGGCATTTATTTATTTATTACCATTTGATGCCATGTTATTTTCTTTCTAAAGTGGCAACTCCGTGTCAGGAGAACACCTATGGTTTGGGAATACGATTATAGAGTCAAAGTTGAAAAGAGCCTTACAGGCCATCACGTTTGACTCCTTCATTTTTACTGATGGTGAAACTGAAGCATAAAGAAGGGAAGTCACTTTCCAAGGATCATGCAATTATTGAGCGTCAGAGCCTACCTCTTTCTGACACTTAATACAGTGCCCTCTCTAATCACTAGGACCTTATCATACTGCCTTTCTACAAACATGGATTTCAGGATGATCCTGCCCACAGAGTGAGGACTCTGTTTTAACGTTTTTGTTTTTTCATTGGATTGAAAAATATTCTTCAGCTCAGACACTCAGAAGGCCAAGGTTGAAGCAACTTAGTTTTTAAAGTTAGCTTCAAAATAGATTCCTTATTATTCGGAATGAAGTGAACCAGCCTCAGAAATGTGGATTGTATTTGCTGTTTTCATATTTTTCTATTTCTCCAGAGTGGCAGACTTAGCTGGGAGAAAAGGCTATAAAATGAGCCTGAACTTCAACAGAATAACAAAACAACTTTTTGTCCTGCTGCTCTGCTCGTAGTTGATTTTGGAGGTTTATGTCATACTGAGTATGCTTGGATTTTATTGGGTAGAGAAGCATAGTCATTTTCATGTGAAAGAGAAGTAGCTCCGTCACCATGTCAGACTATTATGATTGCTTTTAGTATGTGAATAGAACAATTTATTTAAACTCAAGTGCAGGAATAGTACTATTATTAATACTAGTAATAACTCACACTTGTTTGGAACTTTAAAGTTTACAAAGTACTCTCCTCATAACACCCCATGAAATATTAGTATGTATATTCTTGCCTTAATTTTGAGGCAAAACTCAGTCACTTTTCTATATTCACATAACTGGAAAGTGTCCCAGGTCATTGCTATTACATCTAATAACCTTTCACTAATTTTTATGTTGTAGCCAGTTTAAATTATATTCCAAAATTTATTATGTGATATAACTCTATATCAATGTTGCCACACTTTTTTGATCATGTACCCACAATAAAAATTTATTGAGTATATATACCACTATATTAATTTTTATTTATTTATAAATTATATACATATACTACTGTACTAAAATGATATATATTACAAAAGTTACACAAATGGAAATTAAAAAGAATGAGATAAAGATGAAATCCTATTTTGAAAACAATATTTTACTTGTTAATAGTACAAATCCCTTTTTACTTTTCCTGAAATGTTACTAGTAATAAAGATATTTTAGTGAGAGCAAGGTGATTGAATAGGTTTCATTATTTTTGAAAACATTGGTTTAACTGTGTGATGCAGAGATTCAGAGGTCTGATTTTTGTTTATTTTGATACTTGGCTTTAATGGTTGTCATGGCAGAAAAAGATACTTCATAAAGATATGTGGATCAAAATGTAAGAAATGCATCCCTGGCTATGCTTACTAAATTGTGATGCTTATTTTTCAAATCCATCCATCAATTATGCAAAGATGTCTGTTGAAATTTATCTAGTAAATTTCCATTTCTTCTGATGTGAATTGGTTCTCTTAAACAAATCAGAAAGTGTTGCATTTTTATAGTTCTAAAAAATGTGTTCAAAACCTATTGAAACTCTTGATTTTGGAGATTTAAAAAATAGGTTAGCAAAGTCTGTTTCATTGTTCTTTTTTAAGGTACAGATATAATAATTTTTTATTGGTGATAAAGTTACATAATTTCAATATCTCAGCAAAGAATGAGTAAATAGAAAGATCAAGGAAGATGAGGATTGATAAAAGACTGTAAATCTTGGCAATTAAGAGATCATTTCTTAACTTTGAAGAGAGCAGGTTCAATTGAGAAAGGAATGAAGATTAAAGAGCTAATTGAGAACATAAGAATTTGGAAAGATAGAAATGGGGAAGTTCAGAAGAGGGATACATTTTGGGGAAGAGGTCTGTGATGCAAATTGTAACCCATCCATGTCCATCCTGTATGACTCACTTTATACAATATTAAAATAAAAAGATGGGAGATGGGATTTTTATTCACAAGTTATTGCCCTGGAGTTCAGAATGTACCCAGATGAGAGGTACAACCTCAAGGTGATTTGGGGGGATTAGGAGTAGGGAACATCAGGGGCAGAGGAATTTTGTTTGCACAGCTGTTGATATAGTTGTTTAAATTAAAGTTAAGTTATAAACAGTGAGGAGCCAAAAGGAAGAGGCTGGGAACTTGAATATTGATGGAAACCCAGTGGCAACAAGGTGGGGAGCGGGGAAATATTCCTTAAGAGTAGTAGATGAAAGGAGTAGTGAGAAAGTGTTGGAGACAACTCTCGAGACTGGCAATCATGGGGTGAGATTTAATCTTTTATTTAGACTCTCTTATTGGTCATCCCTTGAAGTTATGCCATGTTCTACTGGAGCAGGGTGTGGTTCCCACTTTGGCTTATGCTTTAAAAAGCATCTGTGCAACATAACTTGACTTAAACAATTTAGGATCACGTTTATGTAAAAATTAGCTCATTCTAACATTTAACACTTATTTAGTGAGTGCCTAGAGACACATATTAGAAGCACATATATTGTAGGGGAAAGAAGCTAGGCTTGAAATTGGGAGACATGGGTTTGAGATCCAGTTTCAACAGATTCTGATGATGTGACCAAGGCTAAGTCACTTAATAGCTCTGAGACTCAGTTTCCTCATCTGTAAAACAAGGATAAAATGAGTACTAGGTACTTCATAAAGTCATTATGAAGGGAGGATTTTTGAACCTTAAAGTGCTATATAAATACGAACTTATTATTTTCAAGGTACTTTGAAAGATATTCAGATTACAGAGGGGATATGAAATCCTGGCTGTCATAATATATAACTCCCTCTCTCTCCCTCTCCCTTTCCTCCTTTCTCTCCCTCTTCCTCTCCTTCTCCCCTTCCCTCTCCTTGTCTCTCTCTCCCTGTCTCTGTCTCCCTGTCCCCATCTTTCTCTTTCTCTCTCCTTCTCCTTCTCTCTCTCCCTCTCCCTCTCCCTCTTCCTCTTCTTCTCCCTCTCAGTTCCTCAGTTCATGTGCTGGCTCAGGTTTGAAAGATTTGGGGTTTTGGGGATGATGAAGCAATTCTTTCTTTGGTCTTATATTAGTGTGCTCTGGGCACTTACCCAAAGCAAGACTATCATATATCTCCCCAGTGTTCTAGGGGGTACCCTGAAGGATTTGGGGCAGGGCTGTGTTGGTGCCAGCTCTGACCAGTTTTCTGTCAGCATGAACATTTGCATTTCAGATGTGGACAGTTGCTACAAATCAGGACTTGGTTCACTATATTGCTGATTGTCTAGGCTTTAAAAAATGTTGATTATACATAGTAAATTTAAAGGTGTGTATGCATACTTCCCCCCTAGAAAGCCCAGTTGTTAAATACTTATTGAAGCACATCCCTGGGTTAGAGTTGTCTCTTCTCCCGCTGTCATTGGCTTGTATTCACACTGTCTCTGTTATACTGCTGTTAGCAGTAGTGACTTTTAGTGACTAGCATCCCAGTTCCATTTAACCACTTAACTTCAGTAAGTTTTTTATAAAGGTATATTTTCTTAGAAAATATGGAAATAAAAAAAGTTTAGATGTATCCACATGACATTTCAGGGGCACCATTTTTCTCATTCAGTCTAAGTCTGTGTAGAATAGATTCAAATGTAGCCCAGTCCCCGTTATAGTATTTGTCTTGAGAAGTTCATGTACAAATGTTGCACTACTACTAGATAATCCTCATTTTGGTTACTACTGGGCAGAATCTCAAAGGTCACTCCTAAGTTCTTGAGACATCAATATTAAGTTGGCTTTAAATTTTATATTAGGATGCCAGTACTTTGGGATAGGTAGATGATAGAACACTTGAATACCTGTCTGTACACCCACATACTTGCTTTCCTGACCCTTCAAAACTCACAAGTTTGATTAATGATCAAAGAATATGAACAATTTTTCAATGAAGAAATTAAAAATATGTATAGATATTATTGATTAGAGAAATGTGAATTAAAATAACTTTGAGATATTATCTCATACTTACTAGATTGGTAAAATGATAGGAGAAAATAACAATTATTGGACAGGATGTAGAAAAATTGGGGTATTAATTCACAGTTGTTGAAACTGTGATTCAATCATTTTGGAGAACAATCTGAAATTATGTCCAAAGAGCTGTTAAACTCTCTATACTTTTTGACCCAACAAAAGCACTACTTGGTCTATTTTCTTTGGGGATCTGACTCTTTCAGGAGATGATTGGTGGATTTTTTCAATTTCCATTTTACCCTCTTGTTCTAGAATATGGTAATTTTCCTTGATAATTTCTTGACAGATGATGTCCAGGCTCTTTTTTTTTGATCATGATGTCAGGTAGACCAATAATTTTAAAATTGTCTCTCCTGGATCTATTTTCTAGGTGAGATGTTTTTCTATTGCGATATTTCACATTTTTAATTTTAAAAATTTTTTTGGTTTGTTTTTATTGTATTTTGATTTCTCATAAAGTCATTAGCTTCCATTTGCTCAATTTTAATTTTTAAGGAATTATTTTCCTCAATGAGCTTTTGTATTTCCTTTCCCATTTGGTCAGTTTTGCTTTTTGAGACATTCTTCTCTTCTAAATTTTTGTATTTCCTTTTGCACCACTCTTAATTCTTTTCCTAATTTTCCCTCTAACTCTTGATTCTCAAAATCCATTTTGAGCTCTTTTATAGCTTGAGACCAATTTTTATTTTTCTTGGAGGCTTTGGATGTGGAAGTTTTGACTTTGTTACCTTGTTCTTTACTATGCATAAACATTAAGTGTATGCTTTGATCTTCCTTGTCACCATAGTAGCTTTCTATGGTCAGAAACTTTTTCTATTGTCTGCTGCTCATCTTCCTAGCCTATTACTCAGCTTTTAACTCTTTGTTAAAGTAGGGCATTGTTTCTAAGGTGGAGGATGCACCGTTTCAAGTTGTTTTTGAGATCCTTCTAGGGTTCTGACCACAAGCCTTCTTTTCTTTCCTGGTCCTGTTAGGAGAGTCCCTGCTCCACATAGCTGTAAGATCCAAAGTGCTAAAACAACATAGTCCTGCTTAACTGTGCTAGGGTTGGGCCTGGGGCTAGGGCTGTGCTGGGATTGCAGCCCATTCCTACTGTGTTGCCACAATCCTTTTCTGCTGACCTCTTAGGTGTCTCTGGGCTGAGAAGTCTAAACTCCACCAGTAAGTACTGACTTTGATTCAGAGGTCCCTAAAACCATTCCTACTTTACTGGGATGAGACCAGGACTGGGGCTGGGCCAGTGCTGCTCACTGGGCTCCCACCCTGATTCCACAGACCTTTAAGTTGTGTTCTGCTGAAAATGTTTTACAGTGTCTTTTTTCGATGTTCTGATGCTCTAAAACTTGTTTAGAGTCATTATTTAAAGAAATTTGGAATGGTTTGGGGGAGTAGTTGGGCAAGTTCCTGCCTTTACTCTGACATGTCTTAACACTGCCTCCCACTAATTCTATTTCCAAAAATGATTAAGGAAAAAGGAAAAGAATCTATATGTTCTAAAATATTTATAGCAGTTTTCTTAGTGTGACAAGGCACTGGAAATTGAGGGAGATACCCATCAGTTGGGAGATGGCTGAACAAGTTGTGGTATATTTATGATGGAATATTACTGTGCTAAAAGAAATGATGAGCTAATTGATTTTAGAAGAACATGGAAAAACTTGCATGAAATAATGAAAAATGAAATGAGCAGAAGCAAGAGAATATTGCATAGGATCACAGCAATGTTGTTTGAAGAATAATTGAGAACAACCAAGTTATTCTGAGTATTACAAATATTCAAATCAATTATGAAGGACTAATGAAGGAAAATGCCATCTATCTCCAGAAAAAAGAACTGACACATGGAATTATGTATTGTATAGCTTTATATATATTTATAAATCTGCATGAAATGGTGACCTTCACTAGTGTAAAACTAGAATAGAAGGAGGGAAATTAAAATGTAACAAAAAATAAAAATTAAAAAATCTCACAAATTCAGAGTGTCCAATCCATCTTCACTTAAAAGGTAAAAGAGCAAAAGCAGAAGCCAAGGAACTAAGCCCTTTCTGTAGAATCACATGGTCTTGAAAAGGAGAATACCCATGACTTTTTCCCTTATAGTATTGTCCTTCATTAAATGTTTTGCTCCACAAAACAGTCAAAGGAGGAGCCAGACAGAACCCAGAGAGCAGCTGAGATGACTAGGTCTTTTTGAGGGTGTCCCCTGTTCCAGTGAAAACAGCTAATTTAAAAATAAAAGCTTCTCCTACTCATGTGTTTAGTAGGTTGGAACTAGTTACAGAATGTCTGCTTATGTTCCACAGTGTCTTCAAGGTTTTTCCATTCTATATAATCATGACTTTATTAGAAACAGACTCTTCAACCTTCCATGTGAGGAACTGGCTTCTACTAAGCCCACTAATGCATTATAGGCATGTGCCAGTCCCCATTACAATCCTTTGGTCCCATGGCAGCAGTGAAGGAAAAGCTACATCAGTTTAAAAAGGAAAGGTACCAGTTCACTCTCTTTCTTTGATTCTCTTCTGTAAGAAGTTGTTCTTTCTCTCTACATTTCCCATGAAAGAGAAGGAAGAAGTTCCCTGGAAAATTAGTGAAGCTTGAGCTTACAGCAGTTAAAGCATATGTTTGAGCTTAGATGAATTTATCAGAGACCCCCTCATTTTATAGATGAAGGAACTAAGACCAAGGAATTTAAGTGATTTGCCTTGATTCACCCAGGTAGAATATAGAGGAAGAATTTGAATCCAGATCCCGTGTTCTTTCTCCTATATCCCATTATCTTTTCCATTTTTATTTCCTTCTCTGAACTTAGATGACCTAATAGTGATTCTGAGATGGACTTGTCCAGCCTTGAGGTAACCTAATGAATACAGAGATCTGAAGATTCTGGGTCTCTCGGTCAGAGATAAATAGTGTCAGCAGTAGTTTTTGCATCGGAGAGATTAACTACCAACAAAGAAAGGAGCCTGATCCTTGGACTGGCTTGCCAGAAAACACAACTCAAAGGAATTATTTGGACAATGTAGGGCCAAGGTAAAATGTAAAACACTTCTTCAACAGTTTTGCAAATTGTACATGTCTTAATGTTTTAAGTGTCACCTTCCTGGAAGAGTATGTCAATAAGTATCATTTTTTGAGGCTCTATTGTGGTAGGTTTATGCAATTTTTTGTCTTAGTGTGGAAAATTAAATAATTGTTCTCTTTCTCTTTGATTTTGTATATTGAGTCTCTTTTTACTGCTTTCTTTTGGGGAAACCTTCAATATGAGGCAAACTTCAGATATAAGTAATTTTCCCAGGGCAACGGTATGGGAATATGTAGAGCTAGAGAAAATGATACCAAAAACTCTTTTTGGAAATGAAGATTCCCCTATTTGGATCAAGTCATTTATGCTCAAGGAAAGAAATACAATGTGAAAAGAGAGCCTTGAGGTTCAGGCTTAGCCTTATTTAGGTTTTTCTTTTTTTTTTTTTTTCATTTGTAAGCAAGTCAATATGTCTGCCAAAGTGGGAGAAAGCATGGGCTCTTCCCAATCCTTTATTTCTTGGGAATCCCAGGTATTGCTACTTAACAGATGGGGAAGTGTGACCGAAGCAGAAGCCAGATCATAAAAGGATCTTTACATATTATTACATATTATTCCTTTCTCTGTGAAAACTGAACTCTAGAAAGGTAAACTCACTTGCCTGGAGTCACACTGGTAAATAGACAACAGGACATAAATCATACATTTTAATTCTGTGATGGACCTTCAGTGAATAGACGAATGGGATTTGAATTTAAGTCTTCTAAATCCAAATCCAGCTCTCTTTCTACTAGATTAATGAATAAGTGATAAAGAAGTGGAAGAACAGCAAAAAAAGAAAGAAAAAAAAAAGGAAAAAAATTACATAGCTAGAGAGAGCATCAAGGTCAGGTGAAGGTGTTTTCCCCTCCCCCAAAGCTTAAAGGTGACCAGTCAGTGAATAAATTTTATTAAGAATTCACTATGTACCAGGCACTGTTCTAAGTGCTAGGGATCCAAAGAAAGGCAAAATATAATTTTTGCTCTCAAGGGACTCCTAACTGATGAGAACATTAAAGTACTACATACAAACAAACAAAGAATATATATATATATATATATATATATATATATATATAAACTATATATTACATATGTATATATACATGCACACAAATATACATATATGTGTATGTATTTATGTATATGATAAGTAGGAAATAATTAACAAAGGGAGGCACTATGTTTAAGAAGAATTGGGAAAGGCTTCTTGTTGAAGGTGGTGGGACTTAAAGGAAGCCAGGGAGGTCAGTAGGCAGAGATGAAGAGGGAGACTAGGCATAGGGACCTGTAGGTTTGTAGTAAGGAGAGATGGAAAATGTTCAGCATGGGTTCTTAACTGGGATCTGTAAACTTTTTTTCATATTTAAAAAATTTCTCATTGATTTTCTTTATAATCCTGTGTAATTAATTTGTGCATTTAAAAACATTATTATATAACATAAATACACACAAACACACACACACACACACACACACACACATATATATATATATATATATATATAAATAACAAAAAGCATCCTTCTGAGTAGGAAATTAAAATACAGATATGGTTGCTGTCCGATTGCTTGCTGCTTAAATGTGTAGATTTCACCAGACTTAGCAAAGGGGGTCCATGACACAAAAAAGATTGAGACCCTGTGTTAGAGAGGAACAAAGAGAAAAGAGAGAGAGAGAGAGTCAGAGAGAGAGACAGAGAGACAGAGAGAGAGAGAGGGAGAGAGAGAGACAGAGACAGAGACACACAGAGAGAGACAGAGAGAGAGAGAGAGAGAGAGAGAGAGAGAGAGAGAGAGAGAGAGAGAGAGAGAGAAGAAAGGCAGAGAGAGAGAGAGTTATCACAGAAGGGTGTATAAGAGAAAATTATAAACCATACAAATGATTGTTAAGTCAGTTGTGGTTACTGATCACACGCATGTGTGTGTGTGTGTATATATATACACACACACACACACACATACATACACACATAATATGTGCTTTTCTATGTATGCATATGAATGTATATATACATAATGTATACACACATACATATACACATATAACTACAAGAAACATCCTTCTATATAGATTTAAAATACAGAGATGTTTGTTGTCAAAGAGCATATACATTTTTGCTTGCTGCTTAAATATTCAATGAAAAATGCTTATATATATGCAGATGCACATATAAGTATATGACATTGCTGAACTTTTTGAGGTTTTACTATCTAAGTTTCTCATCTTAATAGAATTTAGATAAAACCACATACAAGGATGCATGTAAATGGTCCTTCCTCTCTATGTGATATATAATAAGCTTGTGGAATTAGCCACAGGCTGAGCTCCTTTTCCCCCTTCAACCAATTGTGGTACCCGGAGACCTTGGGGCATTGATCTTGAAATGTGTAATAAAAGAGAACTTTCCCCCTACCAAGTGGATGAATAACAGCCCAATGATGAAGGTATAACACAGGCTGCTTTGCCCACAGGTGCCTCAAGTTTTGTACTGTGGATAATACAGGACAGAGAAATGTGTCCCCAGGTTGGCTTGAGATTAAGGCTGTGCCCTAAAATCTGGGCAGATTCTGAGTGAATGACACTCAGCAACACTGGGATGAGTTGGAATGGTTTCTTAATAGTCACAGCCAAATCGGCCATGGGAGGATATGAACAGATGCAGACAGACTTAGAGTTGCATATGGCCTCTCTTAATGTGCCCTCCCCTCCACCGGCCCATCCCACTCCTGGGGGGCAGTCTACTTTGATTAATGGTTCTAATGAATAAAGGGATGTGCTCTCCAGTTGAAGGGAAAGAACTGCTGGGGACCCAGGTTTACCTAGGTGTCCAGACAAAGGGACTTCTGTGTCAGCTGACACAATGTCATGGGATCATGAGATGAGAGTGCATGAACCAGGAGCAAAAGGAGGGTCGCTAAAAATTAATTAGAAAGTTTTACTCAAGATGAGGAAGATGGATTTATAATTATACTGCATCCTCAAGCTTGCTGGAAAGTTTTGGCAGTCAATTCTAGCTAGAACTAGATGTAATTTAAATCTCAAGATTATCAGAGCTGTGAACAGGAGACAGGCTTTGGAGGGTAGAACCAGAATCTCCTGGTTATTCAGTATGAATTGGACTATTTGCCTTAGGAAAGAACTCAATGCGTTGCTGAACCAAAGTGAAACAAGGACATATACGTATGTATATGATGATTTTTTGGGGAAGAGGAGGGAGAGGAAAACACTGCATTTTTCACTGTTAAAGAAAGAAATGATTACTCTGACCCTCCTTGAAAAAGGTGCCTGATTGTGTCTCTGCAGTGTAATAGTCCCTTGGTAATCAGATACTCAGAGTTAGTTTTGGAAAAGAGGAAGGATTTACTTTCCTCTAAGATTTTTCTGGAAGCTTGAAAAGATGGTTCTAAATAGAGATGGTGAGATAGAGGTTGTAGTGGATCAAGGTGGTCATGCTGGATGGCGGTGGTCATTTCAGTAAAGTGGGAAGGGGGTTCATTTGCTAAAAGTGGACTTAATTTGGAACAGCCAATGTAGGAAGTGCTTTAGATACAGAAACAATGAGAGAGAAATAAAAGGATCACCAAGGGGCTCTGAGGTCCAGGCTCAAGTGCATTCTTGATATGCTCACTTTTCTCCTTCAGAGCTGAAGTACACTTATGTTCCAAGAATAAGAAGGCATTCACCTGAACCGTGCCCTAGTTTTGTATGATGTATACTTAATCTCCAGTCACCTTACACAGATAGATTTCTTGGTCTTGTGTTATCCATAGCACAAATTATGAAATATCTGTGGAAAAGACAGCCAATATGATAGCCCTATATTTGTGTTATTATAAGTCAGTGGGCTTATCTGGAGGTGAGTCATCTTTTAATCCCCACTTCTGTATTTTTCAAGTTCAATAGACCCAGATCAGCTTTGCAGGTTTTTATTTAATTAAACAGAAAAGCAAAGAATTCATATAGAACTTTTAAATGTTGATTAAAAGATATTGCTTTTATGGAATCAAAATTAGGTGACTATAATATACTAAAGATTTACTGAATTAATTTCAAACTGATCTCTAACAGGAAAACAAATGGGGATTTTGTAAATAAAAATGCCTTTTGTATTTTTTCCACATTGTAAGTCCATTGTGGCTTGAACAACTACTGAGATCTGCTGAAGCTCCAATAAGTGATGAAATAATAGGACTCCTGGTGTGGCAGTGTGTGTTTCAGAACTTTAGTTACTTCTGCCTGTTCTTAGGGGTAATGTAAGATACAACCTTATCAATAAAGGGATCTATAAAACTGTAGATTTAAAAATAATTATTGAGCAGCAGGGCAAACTACAAAAAAATATTCTTAAATAAATTTTCTGCTGCTTGAGAGCTCTATAATAATTCTATACTCCTTAGAATTAAACTCTTTGGAGGGGAAGTATTTAGCTCATTGGGGCAGTTAGATGGTGCCGCAGATAGAATGCTGGTCCTGGAGTCAGGAAGACTTACCTTCTTGAGTTTAAATCCACATTCGGATATATATAACCCTGGGAAAATCACTTAACCCTATTTGCCTCAGTTTCCTTATCTATAAAATGAGCTAGAGAAGGAAATGGCAAACCACTCCACTATCTTTGCCAAGCAAATCCCAAATGGGGTCACAGTCAGACATGATTGAAATACGACTGAACAAGAACAAGAAAATTTAGCTTATTAGATTGCCATATTATTTTTCTTAAGGATTTTATAGTATTCCCTTGCCTAGCATTCAAGGTTTTCCATGTTTCTCTAGCCAACAAACACCATAACTAGGGTGGGGAGGTTGGGGCTTTGACCCAGGTGGTTGGCAAAGCTTGCGACCTTTCAGCAGTGCCCAGACAATTGAGCAGAATAATTGTAATAGGAAACCCCCAAAAGGCACACTTCAGGACAGTCTGACCCATGGTGAGCTCCTCCCTGACTGGATTTTTCCTATCTAACTTCCTCATCAGCATGGGTAGCTTTGAAGTAACCAGGGTCTTTACCATAGCCTCTCTCCACTCAACCAATTGAACTGAAGATATGTTTTGTGCTGTTTACCTTCACCATGTTTTGCGTTTCTTGACTACATAAAATGAAATGAAAGTTCTACAATCTATCCTTCCAACTGTATGTCACTGACATTGCTCCCTTGCTGCCGGCACACTGATTTACTCTCTGCTCTGACTGAAAAATTCTCCGTGTACTTGCCTATGGCCCCAGAGAACTGTACAAACAACTAGTGTTTGATCAGTCTTTGTGGAATGGATAAAATCTTTGGGGAGCCCAAACATTTTTTGTTCATTAGAATGTTTTAGTCATTTACTAAGTGAGAGATGTACTCTTAGAATGCCCAAGTTCTCTTTTCTAAGATCCCTTTGTGTTTTACACAAAACAATGTGTGAGATAGAACACTGAAAAAGGTACTTCAGAAATTATTATCCCTATTTTACAGGTGGAAAACTGAGGCCTAGGGAAATTAAATGATTTCTTCATGACCACATAATTAATAGAGAGCATATAATGCAAAGTATTCTGATTTTAGGTCCAGCACATTGTTCATTAGGCCATAGTTTTCCCCTTAATTATCTTTTCCAAATTGTGCAGTGCCTGATACATGGTAAGCATTTAATAATTGCTTGTTGATCCAAGGTAGTGACTAAGGAGTAACATTAATTTGGCTTTACTTATAAAAGTCAAATTTGACTTTTATAAGCATATGTCAAGGTATTTTTTTCTCCATAAACTAAATTCTCTATGCTCTGTGTTGCTCTGATAATTCCTGTGTTGTCACCTCTTAGGGAAAGGCTGTCTCCGTTGGCATAAATTCATTTTTACTCAATTTAACTCAGATTAGAGTTATCCTTCAGTGGTAATTTTAGAGCTACATCTCTCATGAAAGTTTCTGTTAAAGCTTCTATAGTATAGTTAATATGCTATAATATAGTTAATATACTAATTCAAAGTTTATTCTGATATATAAATGATTGTCCTTTGAACCATGCTAAGAAACAGACACCATTTAATCTTAAAGATAATTAACATAACCAGGTGATTATTCTCTGCTATACTCTTTCCATTTTTCTTCCTCCCAATTTTTTATTCCTTGGTGTGGCCTAGTATATAAAGTCCCTCATAGAGTACAAGGTCATAGTCTATCTCACACCTGAAATGGTATTTATTTGAGTATAATTTATGAAGGAGAATCTCCAAATGCTCATATTTAGAAATTATATGCTCATTGCTTTGAGTACTGGAATACTATAGAATTTTCATGAGTAAATTCTCCAGCAATGCCAAAGAGATTGCTCCAACCACTCTATGGATGCTTGAAAAACTCATACTTCCTGGATCATGACATACAGTGGGATGACAGCCTACTACTGAGTTAATACATGAGTATATTCATTTGAACATCAGCTGCAGATGAACAATGAGTTCATCCTAGAATTAAGTAGGAGGAAGAGATTGGGCTAGATCCTGTTTGAGAAAATGTACAGTATAGTCATTGAGCCTAAATAATTCATTATTATTGAGCCCCCCCAAAACAAAAGAAAGCAAAACTCATCTTTTACATCAATATTCTCCCAGTGATGCCATATAGCTTAAAAGAAGGTGTCAGTTACATCAAGGGGTCAGTGAGAGATAATGTATGCCATTGGTACATCAAGGATATTAAATTACCCAAAAGACCTATTGAATATTAGTTGGATCCTATATGAAAAACTTATTGAAGGGAGTGTATAGACTTGTGCAAATGTATGGAGGGATTTAGATACGCCCAAATATTAGAATCACTTTTTTTATACCCTAATATCCAGTTATTTCTTGATCTCCTCATCAAAAATGGGAGTATCAGGACAAAGAATTTAATTTTTTTCAAAGAACCTTTTGAGTTAAGATGAAAAGGCTAGAGACTTTATCTCATACCTGAATACTGAGCACACATGGAGCACCTCTGTTTCTTTTGTTTACTTTCCCTCTGATCTTAGATGGGTGAATATTGTGAGAAGGGAGTATGAAGGAGACAGAACCATCAGAGGTCCCATCAACAGCCAGAGTCAGTAGGAGTGTTCATCTGAATGAAATTAGATAGTGAAGAGGAAGAACCTATAGATGGAGATGAGAAACCAGTTGTCCAAGGACGGTGGCAGTATCAGGGATCGTGACCACTTGTGATGAAGAAAAGTACTGGTTACAGCATTTTAAAGGAATTGGTTCTTGGAGTTCAGTAGAGAGCTAAATCTAAGAGGAACTTCAGAAGGACTCCACAATAGAAAAGGAAAAGAACTTCCTTGGCCATTGTAATCTCTGCACATGTACCTGACTGCTTCTGTATTTTAAGTTTGAGCCCTTTCTCCCCAGGGACCTCAGGAACCTCATGCATTCAAAGGAAGAGTATGATTCCATTTGGGGAGGACTTTGTTATAATAACTGTTCTTGCGATATTGTCTCAGTAAAATGTATTTTCTCTTTTCTAAAAGCTATTGGAATTCTGGCTGATTGATAATAGGGAGCATATTGGGTAGGAGTTTGTGAATGACCACATTAAAAATCCCGGCTACTCAAGATTATCATTAGAACCATGAGGGGAATAATAATTTATTACCCCTTTGGGACCCAAACTAGCAGTATGACTGTGAGCTGGAGAGGCAGCACAAAGGTGTATTAAATATATTTCAAGATTAGCATAAAATATCTTATGCCACTAATGTAAATTGAAGGGAGAGACAGACATTTTTTCAAATCAACTAAGCAAATATTAAGTATCTATATTGCGAAGACACTGTATTAGGTATTAGGAATACAAAGACAAAACACCTCTGACTTCAAGGGGCTTAAACTCTCCTACAGACATATAATAGAGAAGTAAGTATGATCCTGGATATTTGAGGAGAGAGAACCCAAGACCGGATAACCAGCCATCAGAGACATTTAAGAGGGATAGGAGAGATAATATTGAAGAGAGCTTAGATGAGATGATCTCTAAAGTCCCCTTCAACTTAGAGTCTAATTTATGTAGCATTTAAGTTATCCCAGAGGAGGTAGACAAGGACAAAAGGAAAAAGTGCAAGCCAATCTACACGATGGCACACAACTGAGATGGGAAGAGGATTCCAGGGTAAAGTACAGAGATCTGTAGAGGGATGGCAAACAATAGATACTCAGTACCTGATTATCAGATGCAGATGCAATATTCTATAAACCAAAACTCTGCCCACCTCTCAACTGATACAATCTAGGGTCTATTTTAGATTCTATTCCAATAGTCATAGCCCTTTTTTAAGGCTTTGACCCCATCCAAAGTATACTCTGAGAAATTTCAGACTGATTGTAGCTCATCTCTAAGTCCCCAATCTTTGTATATTGCAAGCAAAACTCAAATCTTGATAAAATCAATGTGTGGTTTTCCTAATCCATAGGGACAACTCCACTAGGAGTTATGTCACAGGTGGAGTTGTCTGTGGGTATTAGGAAAGCCACACATTTTATCTGGGCAGCCTGATGTTGCAGTGGGTAGAGTGCTGAGCCTGGAGTTGGAAAGATTCCTCTTCGTTGAGTTCAAATCCAACATCAGACATAACCTAACTGTGTGGCTTTGGGTCAGTCACTCAAGCCTCCTTTCTCTTTCTTTTAAAAATCATCTGGGGAAGGAAATGGCAAATCACTCCAGTATCTTTGCCAAGAAAACCTCAAGTGGCATCAGAAAGAGTCAGACAACAATCATCACTGCTTCCTGACTTAGGAGTCTTGGGACTGGAGAACCTGCAGGTACAAACATATCTCTTGGTTGGAAAGGAAACCTAACATCTACAACTTCATCCCAGAAGTGAACAATATAATTATCAAGTTCACTGTCTAGAAGACCTATAAAATCATTTGGTCTGGCCCCACTACGGCAGGCATGGGTGAGCTGAAAGCTAGATAGGACAACCTTCCTGTGAATGATGTTATATATATTCAAATGGCTCTTGGCAGAAAAAGGGTTCCCTCTCCTTGGACTTTCAACAACATAACAGTTTTGCTGAGAAATTTGCTAATTTATATTTTTCATGTTGCATCATCTCTAACAAGGGAAGCTCAAAACTAAATTCCCAAATTAGCAAATCAATGGAAAACTGCTCCAAACTTAGTTGTGAAGAGATTGGGCAATCCATCTGTTTGCAAAATAATCGCAGAAACTAGTGTGAGAACTATGTAGTTATTTATTGGCTGTAACTGAGCTGGTGGCCTCCTTGATGAGATGGTCAAGACTGATTGACACTTATCTCAGTCAACTCTAAGCAAAAGACAGCGCTTGCTAGCACTTAGGACCGTGTCTGGCACATAGCAGATAATTAATACTTATTGACTGACTGACTGACTTGCAAAAACTGCAAGACCCAGACAACGATGCAGAAATAGATACCAGGCGTGGAGAAAGCTTTGGAAACACAGTCAACAACCAGTTCAAATAATAGGAGGGGAATGAACTCAGAGGTAATGCCTTTTCTACCTGATATTTCAATAGACACACCCCACAGAGCACAGTCACTTTCCTAGTTAGCCAAACTCCTCTGCAACTCACATTTAGGAAGGAAAGACTATGGTTCTGATAAGGATTAGGATGAATGAGCCTGTAGCGTCAAGTACTCTAGCTATAGAGATAGGCAGGTAGGTAAGTAAATCACTGCATGTGTCTGACTACATAACAGACTGATTTGCAATGTCCCAAGAGAAATTGGATTGTTATAATTGTTAAAATGTTATAATATAGTGTAGTCAGGATTTCTAATTTCTAAATTAGACCATTCCACCATATTTATACATCTCTTTCCCTTTCAGCTCTCCTTTATGTATTGTTTTTCCCCATTAGAATGTAAACTCTTTAAGGGTAGAATCTGTTTTGCTTCCTTACATTTATCCTCAGTGTTTATAGTAATTTTTTTACAAAGTAGGAATTTAATAAATGCTCCATCTTTCCACATTAATTTATTAACTATGAATACTCTTGGCATATGTTTGTTTATTGGTACATTGTTGCTATTTCTGCACATTATATTCTAATGTAGGCATACTAATGTTAATATATTAAAAACTTTTTCTTGTTATACATATTTCCTTCTGTTCTGTAGATAGGTATATACTATTGTGACATGTGCATGTAGTATATCTGGCATATAATTTAGATGTGCAATTACTGAGACAATCTGTCAAGCAAGGCTTTAAACTGTGTATGTTTATTCTATTTTCTATAGTTCTAATGAATTGCACTCTAATGTGATTATTTGGGACTCTGAGTTAACCACTCTTTTACTGTTAAGTGCTGATGTTTATGTCGATTCTAGGAAATTCCAGATGCCAAGTGTACTGTAGTTGTTTTTGCCAAGTTCTGAAAAATTTCAAACCCTGGGGGAAAATGGATCAGGTAGCATCTTTCTAACTTGGAGAAATGGCTTGATGCACTTTGAAGTTCCCCTTGTCAGGATGGAGCCTTGCTACTTTGAGTGAAAGTGTACAGGGGTAAAAGAAGAGTTCTGGTGTAGGGAATTTAATTTTGGGCTTCACTTGTGTTAGAGATGATGTAACATGAAATATATAAATGGAAGAAGATAAGAGAGACTCTAGGAGGCATTTAGTAACTCAAGTCCAGAGACTGAAGATTGAATGTAACAGAGACATATCATTTAATGCCTTTACCTATTGGAATTGCTAATTAAAACTGTGGTTGGAATGGATTAGAGAGATTGGCTGAACTTTTTTATCTTTGAGAAAAGGCAATACTTTAACTTCCATTTCCCTCCACCTCCTTTTTTTTTTTTTTTTTTTTTTTTTTGCCTGAAGCGGTAAGAGATTTACTCCAAAAGTTTTATATTCTTTAAATGTGTTCATAATGCTTAATTTAATTGCTAATTTAAAGCCTGCTCACTCTAGATAAAAATAAAATCAACCTTAACTGCTTTTGGATTCATATATATCTTAATTTCAAATAGGAGATTTGTAAGTGAAAAGCTAAAATCATAAGACAATGTTATGGTTTTGATTTATTAATTTTAAAAATAAACTTCCTGAATGGTATGACTAAACTCTTGTTTTTCTATGTCTAGGCTGAGAAACAATTCAGAATGTGATTTTATTGTCTGGAAAATTGTTCTTCTATCATGCTGTGTTGTGATTCCCACTACTTTCCCCCTACACATGTGGGGGTACAGTGGGGAATAGGTCTGGCATAGTGAGAAGAGAACGGGAAGGAGGCGGGAAGAAGCTGGCAATGCCCATTCCAAGGCTGGGTGCCAGAGAAAGGAGTGATTATCACTTCCTTGTAATATTACAATAGGTGAGGCTTTTGCTTTGATTTTCAACCAAATCCAGACAGACACAGAGGGTTACAATAAAAATACATACAAGAGACTTTTACCACATTGAGTGGTTTTCCTACCAAACATATCCCCTCTCTAATAATAGGTGGGAGATAAGTGTTTGAATAATCAATTAATTTATCAAGTAGTTGTTTAATAATCAATCAACACATTCATAAGCACCTATTTTATGTTAGGCACTGAGTGATACTCTAATATATTAGTACAAACAGTGAAACAACTCATACTCAAAAATAGCTTATGGGGAAGACCAAAAATACATATTATATATGTATATATGCATACATATATATGATAAATATAAAGGTGATGAATATAAATATGAACAAAAGACTAAATACAAAACTGTTTGGGAGGCAATATAAAGAGGAGATGGGAGATGGAAGATTATGTGTAAGGAAAAGAGAGACCACTTTGAGTGTAAGAAGGGGAATTTTTATTCCAATGGTGCTGGATGATAGATTGGGCTAAATTTCAAAGCTAGGCAGAGGAATTTATAGTTTATCCTAAAAGTAACAGAAAGCTATTAGAGTTTCTTGATGAGGGGAGTCACAGAGTCATTTTTATGATTGGGAAAAAATTACTTTGATAGCACTGTGTAGGGCACACTGAAGTGGTGAGAGACTTGAGGAAGAGTAATTAGAATGTTGCAAAAATTTAGTTAGTAGTTGTGTAAAGAGAAGAGATTGTTTGCAAGAGATGCCAAGGTAGAAAAATGAATTTTTGCAATATTTTGGATATGTGGAGAGTTCATGAGAATGTTATCTCTTTTGCTTTTTCACTTAGTGGTGCCTCTTCTTTTTATTAATTTCTTTTTTTTTCTGAATTTAAAAATCACAATGATGGAGACTGCCGCACACACACAGAGGCAGAGACAGAGACTATGACAGAGATGGGGGAAGAGAGGAAGGGAGGGATGAAAGAGGGAGAAAAGGAGATAAAAGAGAAAGAAAGAAAATAGAGAGAATATTTCCATATACAAAGTAAAATACATTGTAAAGGAAACTATGAATCTCTACTACACACTGCTTGGTTTTTTTTTAAAGCACAAACTAAATTAAACATGTTATTTTCAAAACTGTTCTGCCTGTTTGTATTTCTTTTGAAGTACCTGTTATTGTCTCTCCTCTGCACTTTTAAAAATGTTTCAACCGCATTTCTCATTGGCTTCTTTTCTTCTTTTGACTGATAGCACCATTGCTAGTTACCTCCTCCCAGTTTCTTCCAATTAAAAACAGAAGAAAAGAAGCCCTTTGAAACAGATAATTCTAGTTAAGCAAAATAAATTCACATAGTGGCCATGTTCAATGATGTATGTTTCTTTCTTCATCTTGATTTTATTACTTTTGTTTGAGAAGATGGAAAACTTGATTCATCAGTAGAGATATAGTTGATCATTGCTTTTGTAAGTTATTAAGTATTTCGAAGTTGTTTTTTCTGTGTAACGTTGAAATCTTTGTTTGTTCTGCTTATTTCACTGAATCAGTTCTTGCTTCCCAGTGTTCTCTGAAATTGTTTTTCTTAATTTCTTTCTGTGCAACAATATCCCATTATCTTTATATTCTACAATTTATTTAGCCATTTCACAATTGATAGGTACATCCTTAGTTTCCAGGTTTTTGTCTCCTTCCCCTTTTAATTTCTTCTTCAGGGTCAGAATCATTTGATTTCTTGGTCATTATTCAGTCTGGCATAATTTTTAAAAGTTTTTTTTTACTTGTTTTAATGCTACATATTGCATTTAAAAAATTGTTTTATTTTGAAGTTAAGAAATACAAAAACCTTTTTCATGACATAGAATAGAAAAAAATGATTGCTCATGAAATTGCAGGTCTATTATATATCACTATTACTTTTAAATAAATAATATAATTATCATGTAACTTTCTTTTCACCCCTTTTTTGCTTCTCTCTTCTGCTTTAGAGATGCCTATCTTTAGACACATATAATATCATTTTATACATTTTTATCATTCTTCCTTTGGATACAGATAGTATCTTCCTTCATAAATCCTTTGCAGCTAATATGAGTATTTTTAATAGCCATGTTTGTTTTTAATAGCATAAGTGTGGAGGAAGTTAGTTGCTTGCCTCTGCTCAACAGTAATCCTAAAAGGAAATCTTTCTTCATTCTATTGAATTATGTGTAGAGATTGGAGTTCAGGTTTCATAAGTTCTGTTGCAAATCTCACCATCACAAAGTTTTCAGCACTTCTTCCCAGAATTAAAAAAAATTAGTTATCATTTACAATTAACTTTAGTTTTTTTTTTTAATTAAAGCTTTTTATTGACAAAACCTATGCATGGGTAATTTTTCAACATTGATCCTTGCAAAACTTACTGTTCCAAAATTTCCCCTCCTCTCCACCCCCTCCCCTAGATGGCAGGTAATTAAATACATGTTAAATATGTTAAAATATATATGTTAAATTCAAATATATATATATATATATATATATATATATATATATATATATACATATTTATACAATTATCTTGCCGCACAAGAGAAAAATTGGATCTAGAAGGAAAAAAAAAGCCTGAGAAGGAAAACAAAATGCAAGCAAGCATCAACAGAAAGAGTGAGAATGCTATATTATGGTCCATACTCTGTTCCACAGTTCTCTCTCTGGGTGTAGATGGCTTTCTTCATCACTGAACAAGTGGAACTGTTGAATCATCTCAATGTTGAAGAGAGCCTTGGCCATCAGAATTGATCATTGTATAATCTTCTTGTTGCTGTGTATAATGATCTCCTGGTCCTGTTCATGTCATTCAGCATCAGTTCATGTAAGTCTCTTCAGGCCTTTTTGAAATTATCCTGCTGGTTGTTTCTTACAGAACATATTTCATAACATCCATACACCTTAACTTATTCAGCCATTCCCCAACTGATGGGCATCCACTCAGTTTCCAGTTTCTTGCCACTACAAAAAGGGCTGCGACAAATATTTTTGCACATGTGGGTCCCTTTCCTTCCTTTATGATCTCTTTGGGATATAAGCTCGGTAGTAACACTTCTGGGTCAAAGGGTATGCACATTTTGATAACTTTTTGAGCTCTCCAGAATGGTTGGATCCATTTACAATTCCACCAACAATGTATCGGTGTCTCTAACTTTAGTTTTTTTTAAGAAATGAAATGATAAAATATTTTGCAAAAGTGAATTTTAAAATTAATTAATTAATGAACAAGCAAGCATTTCTTTAGGGTTTGCTGTATGTCCAAGCACTGTTTCAAATACTAGGCCTACAAACACAAAAGTGAAAGTTTTTTGTCCTTAAGGAATTTATATTCTGATGGAGGAAACAATATGTGCACATATACACACAGACAAAAAGAATACAAAATAGTTTGCAGGGGGAATGTGCTAGTAACTCTGCAAGGTAGGGAGTAGGCAAGACTTAATGTAGAAAGTGGGTTTATGCTGTATGTGTGTGTGGGGAACGCAACAACCAGATATTCCAAGAAATGAAAGTGAGAAGAAAAATCATTTTACTTATGGGGAACATAGTACAAAGATACAGACTTGAGAGGGGAAATAATATGTATGTGGAAAAACTTGGAAAGAAAATCTGAAATTCTTTGGGTAGTAGTGAAACTTTCAGCAGGACTTATATCTTTAATAGAATGGAGAAGGGAGGAGTATTGACTAGGGGAATTTCATCAGTCAATAAGCATCTATCATGTGACAGGCTTTGTGTTAAATGCTGGAGTACAAAAAAATAGACCTGTTCTTGTCCTCTAGGAGTTTATATTAGAGAGAATATATATATATATATATATATATATATATATATATATATATATATGGTTATATGTGTATATAAATACAGAATACTTTTGGGATAAGGGGCATTTTGTTGTGATTAGAAAAGTCTGCATGTAGAAGATGGTGTTTGAGGTGGGTCTTGAAGGGAAGTTAAGTATCTTGAGAGATGGAGGGGGAGAAAAGAATTCATCATAAAGAGGTGTGTATTTGATGGTAATAGGGAGCCATTGGCTTTACTGAGCAGGGGAGTGAGATGACGAGCTCAAAACTTAAGGAAAATCACTTGGATCAGAGAAGGGAGAGAAGAGGCAGAATTAAGAAGCTATAATAATGGTCCAGGGAAGAGGTGATTAGGGTCTATACCAGATGGTGTCAGGATGGGTGAGGAGAAAGGGTTGGATTGGTAAGGTGCTGCAGAAGTGGAAGAGAAAGTGAGAAGTTAATAACAATGCTGAGTATTATGAATCTGAGAATCTAAAAGATTTTGGTGGCCTTGATACAATAGAAAAGTTGAGGAGAGGCTTATTCAAATTGAATTTCAAGATAAAGTTCTGTAACTAGAGCAAATGTAATTCCAATCAACTTAAAGTAAAAAGCCATATTTGCTTGAGCACTTCATTAGCTTTTAGATTATACATATACTTTTGGATATAAACTAGAATGTAATGACTGTATTGACCCAAAGACTTGCAAAGCTTTTAATGCTCTTGTGATTTTAGCTTTAAAAATTACATTGAAGTGACCTGAACATGCCAAGGGCAGAATAACTTTTTAGTCATTATTGTTTTAGCATAAGAACACAATACTATTCTCCTCAAAAAAATCTCCATATTGATTTTGTCTTTAGTGATCTGACCTAATGGGAAAGAAGAAATCTCATCATTTAGACTAAAAAATTGTATATTTAATTACCATTATCTTTAGAAGTTGATTTTTTTTCTGTAACATAAAATTCCACTGATAAAAGCCTATTTCAAATATTATTTCTGTTCATTTTTTTCTTTATTAAAAGTAGGGCTTTGCAAAAATAAAATTATTTTGGGAGCAGTGGGAGGATAGTTTGTCCAGTTCTCAGTTATGCATGGCCTTTTTTTCCTCATTTCTTTTTCTTAGCATGCTTGACATTTTTGAAAACCTTCTTTGTCACTCAAGTCATCTCTCTACCAGAACTCTCTTTTGCTTCAAATGTCTGTGTTGCCTTCTCCTAAAAATCTTTGATTGACTTTTATAAATCCTGAGGCTTTGGAGCAGAAAAGCTTTTTTTTTTCATTTATTGAATTTAGTATTGAAAATTTAGTATTGTCTATGGGTTCATATCCTATCTTACCTTAAGAACTTACTCTAGTTCTCTGAAAAGAGACAGAGGGAGAAGAGGTGCTCTGGAAAATCAATGATTAAGTATTTGTTGATTTGAACATAGCAGTAACAATTCAATCCAACAAACATTTATTAAGTGCAAGTCATTATCCTAGTTTCTAGAGATACAAAATTAAAGTAAAACCAGTCTTTGTCCTCAGAGCTTACAAGGGTACAGGGTTATAATGTGTTATCAGGTAAAATGGCCGCTTAAAGCAGAGGGACCGAGCATCAAGCACAAGGGGAACAAAAAAAGTGACTTGTAAAAAATGGCACAGAAGCTGAACCTTGAAGGAAGAGTCTTTGGACTGTCTCCAGAAGAAGAACAGACAGATCTACACATACAATGTGGCCTCTGTTACATTATGTGTTAATCTGTCCTCTTGTTTACATACCTCTGTTCTGCCCTTCTTCAATTATTGGACATTTGTCTACATGTTTTATTTATAGAATGATTACAGATTTTACTGAAGATGCTTCCAGGTTATATAGGATTATTGCTGCGTTATCTGTTAATAGGAGTATATGAAGATCCTTCCTTTTCTTTTTCTTCCATTCTCTTCATCTTTTCTTCTTTCAATCTTTCTTCTCTTTATCTCCTTATGACACTGATGAACATCTTGGTTGAGTGTTTCCTTATTTTGTACTTCACTTGATGTCAGCACTCAGCAGGTAGTCAAATTCCATTATCTCTGCATTTGTGTCTAAAGTACAGTCTTGTACAGCTTTTATATATGTGCATGATTTTATATATATCCATTATTTAAAGAGACTCTTTCAAGCTTCTTTTTGTCTTCTGACAAAATCTTAAAAATCAATAAATGTTGGATGAAGGAAATCATGTATTGTTTACATTTTTCAGTTGGTTGTGGTTTTTTTTTCACTTAACAGTATTTTATTTTTCCAATTACATGTAAGGATAATTTTTATAAAATTTTGAGTTATGAATTTTTCTCCCTCCTCTTTCCTTCTTTCTCCCCCTCCCCAAGACAGCAAGTAATCTAATATAGGTCATACATGTACAATAATTTAAAACATATTCCATATTACATGAAAGAAAAATTAGACCTAAAGGGAAAAATCATGAGAAATACAAACAAACAAAAAAGTGAAAAGGCTCTGCTTTGATCTGCACTCAGTCTCCATATTTCTTTCTCTGGATGTGGTTGGCATTTTCGATCCCATGTCTATTGGAATTATCTTGGATCACTTTTGCTGAGAAGAGCTAACTCTATAATAGTTGATCAGAAGACAATCTTGCTCTTACTGTGTACGATATTCTCCTGTTTCTGCTCATTTCACTTAGCATCAGTTCATATAAGTCTGTCTAGGTTTTTCTGAAATCCACCTGCTCATCATTTCTTATAGAACAATGACATTCCATTACATTTATATACTACCACCTATTCAGCCATTCCCCAGTTGATCAGCATGCACTCAGTTTCCAGTTCCTTGCCACTACAAAAAGGGCTGCCATAAATATTTTTGCACATGTGGGTCCTTTTCCCTTTTTTATGATCTTGTTAGATACAGACCAAGTAGAGACATAGCTGGATCAAAGGGTATACACAGTTTAATAGCCCTTTGAACATAATTCCAAATTGTACTTCAGTATGGTTGGATTAGTCTTTTTCAGTTGACTTTGTTATTGTAAAGAAAGTATTTTCTGTAGCAATCCATCTAGGAAGAAAGGAAAGAAATAAGTCTTTGTTAAGCACCTACTATCTGCAAAGCATTTTTCAAATATTATCTCATCTGATCTTTACAATGACACTGTGTTGTAAGTATTATTATTATCCCCATTTTACAGTTGAGAAAACTGAGTTAGAAGATAAGTAATTTCCCCTAGGGCACACAGTTATTAAATTTTTGGATTTGATCTTGGATCTTCCTTACTTCAAGCCTAGCACTTTTTCCACTGTTACTTGTAGTTCTGTCTGCTGTTTTTTCATGTTTTTTGTCAAAAATATCTTTGGTGTACTATACTATACTACAAAGATTTTATGTCAAATTAAGAATGGCTTAATTAAATTAGATCTCCATGTATAAAGGTACATAGCATAGAATCAACCCCTCTTTTCAGATACAGGGAAACAGAAACTAAGCCTAGTTTCCTCAGAAGGAATTGATGATGTGACTAGAGATAGTTTAGCAGATTTGTCTTTTCTGCAGAAAATCATCCATCTTACCCCTTTAAATTGGCCTGGCTTCCTATAGGCCTAGTCTGGGGTTTCAAAAATGCAAAAGAATAATTCATATAAAATATTTCATAAACTTGTGGCACAGTAGAGAGCAATGATCAATAACAATCCCAAGAGTGAGGAACACTTGGTTTGAATTCCTACTGTAGGAAGTAGTTTCCACTCCTACTGTAGACTCTCAGGTGGGCCCTGTGGAGGTTGGACAAGTCCCCTGAGCATCCTGACAAGGTTTTTTTGGTAACAATTCCAATGCCAGCCCTGAACTACACAGGTGTCAAATGAAAAGCAAGGGAGGGAATGGGGGAAGAGTGTGAAGATTTCTCTTTTGCTTCATTATCCATCCTTTTCTCTCCAGCTAAACATTTTTGATTCTATCTGATCTGATCAGAGTAGAGTACAGCAAGACTCCTATTTCATTCTTGCATGCTCACCTCTCTTAATTTAGCCTAAGAGGGTTTTCCTTTATACCCTTAGTTCATAGTGAGCTTAAAGTCCACTAAATCTCCCAGATCTTTTTAGATGAACTGCTCTCTAATTATAAATCATTCCCCACATCTTGAATTTATGAAGTGTATTTTTAAAATTCAATTAGATTTTATTTTTGTTAAAATTTCATTGTTTATTAATAGTCTGTAATTTTTTTTTTGGATTCTGATTCCATTATTCATTGTGTTCCATCATTGTGTTCCATCATTCATCTCTTGCATCTTGGGTTCATCTCTATATAAATTGTTTATTTTTAAAGTCATTGTTAAAAATGATTTAAAAAAAACCAACAAAGGATCAAAGCACAGATTCCTGGTTCACTTCAGTTTCAAGGTGACATTGAACCATTAATGACTACTCACTCACCCAGTTACCCAACCAGTTCTAAATTCACTTTAATTTTGCACTATTATCTGGTCTACATCTCTCCCTCTTTACCACAAGAATAGAATAAGAGACTTTATCAAATACTGTGCTAAAAAATCACTAAAATTTATCCACAAAGTTAAACAGTCTGCCATGTTGGTTCTTTGTGATTACTGTTTCCCTTTTCTAGATGTTTATTAACCTTCTCTTTAATAACATATTCTAGAATTTTTTCAAGGAATCAAAGTTGAGTTTGTTGATCTATACTTTACCTGCTTCATTATCTTCTCTTTATATTTTATTTTATAATTCTCAAATATATTTATAAAATATTCATGTATTTTGATTGTATATGTATCATATATACATATATATAATTATGTATATTAGTCATCTCCCACTGACCTAGAAAACTATAAGCTTTAGGAAGAAGACTTGATAGTGCCTTATTTAAATTCTAGATCACTTCTAAGGACTAGTACAGTCCTATGCACACAGTAGGTACTTGGTGAAAGTTCGTTAAATAGTCTGTCATTTTATGTGAAATGGTATTGTAATTTAAATACAGAATTTTAGCTGAGATGGCATGCCAAGCTGTTCATCTATTTTAAAAGAGAATCACTAGAAAAAGCTGATTTAGTTAGTAAGAAACCAAAGTGGCTTAAATTGTTATAATGGTATTTTTCTTATCCAAGTAAGGTAGATGAGTTCTTTTCATTAAGTAAAACAAAATTAGTTTGTCCACAGGTGCATTTTAATACTAAATCCTGTATGGTTATAATGATAGCACCTGCTTTCCATTTACTTGCAAATCTAATCACATAATTTAAATGAATTCCTCACTTCCTATTTGATTTTGGCCCTAGTTAAGTCATTTACAGACAGCTGGGAAAAAGATATTTTAAAGGTTTTTTTTTTTATTTTAAAGAGCTGCCTTTCAAATAGAACAGTATGTGAAGATGCAGAAATATTAAGAATTTTAATTTTGACCTGTTTAATTCCAGTAACCAGAAATGCATCTTCCAAAAATTCACTTGAAGTTAGCATTTACCCTTAAGTAAGATGGAAGTAACCTGGATAGACCAGATAAAATTTATAATTATGGGAAACTGAAGTTGATAGCAGATTTGACAGTTATACCACAGAGACAAACCATATTTGCTTAACTAAGAAAATGAAGGGATAAGATAACACTAATAAGATCAGACATGTTTCGACTTCAAGGATCTGTGATTTCTTTGGTTTGGGAATTCCCACTGATAGAGACTGCAACCCCTCTGTGATTTAGCAAGACATTTTCAAGAGTTTCGGTGCCTGAAAAAAATCATCACCCTGTAGCTAACCAACTGGTGATGAATGAGGCTGCTTCTTAGGAGGAGGTAATTGGTGCTTTTGCCTCAGAGTACTAAAAGACATTTAGTCAGCATGAGTTCCTTTGTTATTTTCTAGTCATTTCAGACTCTGTGACTCCTTTTTAGGGTTTTTTCGGCAAAGATACTGGATTAGTTTTACATTTCCTTCACTAAGTCATTTTACAGATGAGGAAACTGAGGCAAAGAGGGCAAAATGATTTGCCCAGGGTCATACAGCTAGTAAATGTCTGAGGTGAGATTTGAACTCAGTCTTCCTGACTCCAGGCTTAACATTTTATCCCCTGCACCACCTAGCTCCCTTTGCATTCTTTTAGCAGCATAAAAAACTCTTGCTGAGTTTAGTTCTTAATTTGTGGGGCTAATTAATTAAAATAGGAATCTGCCAAGTAATACAGCATCATTTTCCTGCTCTGGCCCCTTTCTCTTGCCCCCAATCCCTCCTTAGGAAGAGTCTCTGAAACCAGAATCATATTGATTTGTTTCTTCCTTGCCCGATGGCATACCACACTGACTCTAGGAACAAAGACACCAGTTATGGCTGCCCAGAACAGCAGACCATCCTTGGTCAATCACCCTGCTTTGGTTAATCTCAAGCTTATGTAGCTTTATGTGCTCTGTTGATGTATCTTCCGAGACCCCATTTCCTTAATGAGTCATTGGATTAAGACTTTAGTGGGGGGAAAGTATATTATAAATTATGTTTTGAGCTCGAAAATTATATGTTTTTAGTGTATGGTCAAAGAGACACACATAGAATCCTAGAGTTCGAAGGGACCTTAGAAGGGAGCAGATCTAGCTTCTTGTCTGGTTGAGGAATTTCCTCTATATCATTCTTAATAAATCCTCATCCAAGTCCTGCTTAAATATCTCCAGGGAAAGGGAACTCATTCTCTCAAAAGACAGTTCATTCCGTTTTTGAACTACTATAGTGAGGAATCAGCCTTCTTATAACTGCCAGTCATTTGTCTTAGTTCATGTCTCTGAGACCACACAGAATAATTATCGAATAAATTAAACTCAACAGATTCAAATTCAAGGAAGTACATTTTTGGAGAAGTTTTGCACAAATCTAAGATGGGGAATGGCTGTTGATGCATGAATCATCATGGAGTGAAAGTGCACACGCCCTGAAGGCAGGGAGATCTTAACATCCCTTAATAACCATTTTTTATTCTATATATAACCATCAACAATCCTTAATAACCATTTCTTATTCTAAGTTTTTAGGGTGCTATAAATAGTTGGATGTTTTTCAGAATAGTAATCTTCAGAGAATTTATTAGGTATTAGAAGAATGGATGTGTTTATTGGAGAAGCTTAATTATAATGGGAAAAGTCTTATTCAAAATCTGCCTGGAATCTTCCTGTAAATTTACATTCTAAAAATTAAATTATTAAAAAAGGAATTAAAATGGCAGAATAGGAAGTAGTGGAACCCATCTCCATACCCATCTCCAGCCCTCAGATCACAATTCAATTCCTGACCATCAAACTACTCAGATTGTGAGTACAGGGGCACACGGGCAACACCGATTCTGGTCCCTGAGCGAGGAGGATAGATCTCAGGCTCAACCTTCAGTGTGAAAAAGGGTCTCTGCCATTGTAGCCCTGATTATGGTCACCAGAGGAGATAGGATATGAGATTCTACCTCTCAATAAGGATCAGGGCCTCAGCTCAGTCATTCTGATCCTCAAGAATGAAAAAACAAATGAACATGATAATGTCTTTTTATGTTTTCAAGACATATACCCCAAAGAGGAGATTAACTCTAAAACTCAGACAACCAAAACCTCAAAGATAAGCACATCTTGCCAATAAGATTAATTAGAATTCCTAGAAGAAATTATTCAAGAACTAAAAAGAGATTAAAATGATGTTATAAATGAAACAAGAATGATGGAAGAAAGAATTGGAAAGGAAATAAGATTATGGAAGAGAAACTTGGAGAGAAAATTAGCAGTTTGGTCCAAGAGGTACAAAACCTTATTCAAGTAACAGATTCTCTGAAAATTAGAATGAGCCAAACGGAAGTTAATGATTCCATGAAATTTTAATCAAATATTAAAACAAAGTCAAAAGATTGAGAAAATAGAAGAAAATATATACTTCCACATAGCACAAACAACTGACCTGGAAAACAGATTAAGAAGAAATAAATTTGGGTTGAAATCCATGACCAAAAAACTGAAGCTGAAACTTCCAGGTTAAGGATAAGATATTATAAACATCCAAAAAGAAAGAATTCCATTATTAAAGAACCACAGAACGGATGACACCATTTTTTCAGTGATCATGATAAAGAAGCAGAGAGCATGGAATAAAAAAATTTCAAAAAGCAAAATATATAGACTTACAACAAAGAATAATTTGTCCAGAAAAACGGAGTATAGTCCTGTGGAGGAAATGGTTTTCAATGGCATTGAAGATATTCAAGCATTACTGATGAAAAGCTAAACCCTAAGTACAAATTCTGAAATAGTAACACATGAGTCAAGAGAAACATAAAAAGGTAAATATAAATAAGCAGTCGGAAGGGAAAGTATAAGGATGACCTGTTTACGTCTTAATTGGAGAGAGGTGATACAAAGATTTCATCAGAATCATGTCATCAGTGGTCATAAAGAAAGTCAAATAAGACAGAAAGTCCTGAGAGTGATTTTATTGTTTTGATGATCCTGAAAGAAAAAAGAAAAGAGAGAGAAAAGGATAATGCTAGAAGTAAAAAGGGGGAGGAAGGTTGGGGAAACTTTTCTCCCTTAATCAGGGTGCAAAATCAGAAGTCTGTATAAAGATGGAAGGTTTGTAGAGAGTGGGTAACATACTAACGGATCAAAGGAAGTTAGAACATAGACATAAAGAAAATTTAGTATAGAAGTACATTCAATCATGGGTGGGAGTTGTAGGAATTAGGTAATAGGAAGGGGGGGGGGAATAAGGATAGATTTAGAGAGAAATTAATAAAAATAAACCCTAAGCTTGGTAGGTGGTAGTGGTAGTGAAAAGATTGTGTAGATAAGTTTAAAAAGAAAGAAAGAGAAAGAACTTTTGATAAAAGATGGTAAAAGAGGAAAGGAAAAGGGAAAATATAAGAATAGAATGGTGGAAAATAATTAATGATCATAGCCTGTGAATATAAATGGAAGAAAACCACCTATGAAATAGGAGAGGATAGCAGAATGGAATAGAAAACCTAATCCAACAATTTCTTATTTACAAGAACTCATTTGAAACTTACTCACACAGAATAAAAATGAGTGGTTAGAACAAACTCTATAATGCCTCAGTTGAACTAAAAAAAAAAAAGCAAGGAGAGATTATGATTTTAAAAATGGCAACAGCAAAAATAGACTTAAATAAAAGATATGAACATGGAAGTTACATGTAGCCAAAAGGTACCATGTAATTTAAATAGTCAACATATGTGAACCAAGTGGTATAGCATTTAAATAATAAAGAAAAAGTGAAATGAATTATATGCAAGACTTGTATGAAGTGATGCAGAGTAGAACAAGAGAACAATTTATAAAATAACAATTGAAAACAAATAACTCTTAAAGCCTTAAAATTCTTACCAAGAAAATGACCAAGCATGATTCTAAAGGGCCAATGATGAAATATTCTGGTCCTCCCTCCCCTGAGACAGAAAAGTGTTGAACACAGGATGAAGGAGTCATACTTTTTAGATCCAGCCAATGGAACAATTTTTTCTCTGGACTATGCACATTTGTCACAAGGATTGCTTTTGTTTTTATTTTCCAGTTGGAAGGATAGGAGGGAGAGAAAATGGATTTTTGGTCATTGAAAATTTTTAAAAAGTAAGCCTTTTGACAGAAAAAAAGTTAAATGGATAACTCAGGATGGTTTTTTTATATGGATTGTTAGCTCCTAAGCCTAACTTTCCCAATTTTCTATTAGTGTTGAGGTAGACATATCTATATTTTTAAATTTCTTTGCTAATCCAGTTTTTACATCATCTTTATTTTCAAAAACCTTTCCCCACTCCCTTCCTCAGCGGACCATCCTTTTTTATTTATTTATTTATTTATTTTTATTTAATAGCCTTTTATTTACAGGATATATACATGGGTAATTTTACAGCATTAACAATTGCCAAACCTCTTGTTCCAATTTTTCACCTCTTACCTCCCACCCCCCCTAGATGGAAGGATGACCAGTAGATGTTAAATATATTAAAATATAACTTAGATACACAATAAGTATACATGACCAAAACGTTATTTTGCTGTACAAAAAGAATCAGACTCTGAAATATTGTACAATTAGCTTCTGAAGGAAATCAAAATGCAGGTGGGCATAAATATAGGGATTGGGAATTCAATGTAATGGTTTTTAGTCCTCTCCCAGAGTTCTTTCTCTGGGCGTAGCTAGTTCAGTTCATTGCTGCTCCATTGGAAATGATTTGGTTGATCTTGTTGCTGAGGATGGCCAGGTCCATCAGAACTGGTCATCATATAGTATTGTTGTTGAAGTAAATAATGATCTCCTGGTCCTGCTCATTTCACTCAGCATCAGTTCGTGTAAGTCTCTCCAGGCCTTTCTGAAATCATCCTGTTGGTCATTTCTTACAGAACAGTAATATTCCATAATATTCATATACCACAATTTATTCAGCCATTCTCCAACTGATGGACATGCATTCAGTTTCCAGTTTCTAGCCACTACAAAAAGGGCTGCCACAAACATTCGTGCACATACAGGTCCCTTTCCTTCTTTATAATCTTTTGGGATATAATCCCAGTAGTAACACTGCTGGATCAAAGGGTATCACAGTTTGATAACTTTTGAGCATAGTTCCAAACTACTCTCCAGAATGGTTGGACTGCTTCACAACTCCACCAACAATGCATCAATGTCCCAGTTTTCCCGCATCCCTCCAACAATCATCATTATTTTTCCTGTCATCTTAGCCAATCTGACAGGTGTGTAGTGGTATCTTAGAGTTGTCTTAATTTGCATTTCTCTGATTAATAATGACTTGGAGCATCTTTTCATATGACTAGAAATAGTTTCAATTTCTTCATCTGAGAATTGTCTGCTCATATCCTTTGACCATTTTTCAATTGGAGAATGGCTTGATTTTTTATAAATTAGAGTTAATTCTCTATATATTTTGGAAATGAGGCCTTTATCAGAACCTTTGACTGTAAAAATATTTTCCCAGTTTATTGCTTCCCTTCTAATCTTGTCTGCATTAGTTTTGTTTGTACAAAAACTTTCCAGTTTGGTATAAGTGAAATTTTCTATTTTGTGATCAGTAATGATCTCTAGTTCTGCTTTGGACCATCCTATGTAACAAAGAATTTTTCTTTAAGTGAGGAAAAATAGCAGTTAAAAAAAAAAAGCTAAGCAACGTGTCAACTGTGGCTGGTAACGAACGCATGGTCTACACCGGGGTCCTCACCTCCTCAGCGAAGGGAGGGAGGGGAATTTTCCCAGCTTTTTCAGGACCAGGCGTGGCCATTATAATTGTGACACATCAGTCTGACTTTTGCTTTCTTCCATTTCCATCCTTGCAGTCCTGGCAGAGGATGTTTTCTGGAATCTGCTTACTTTGCACAAGGCTTTCGAATAGAGAGTTTTTGCGCTTTTCTTCTCTCTCCCTATTATCCGGTTGTTCATAAACGCCACAAATTCAGGAACCTTGGTACTTCAGCCACGGAGGTTCAGGACATGGCCATAATTTTCGCGACTATCACTTAGATGTGCGGGAAGAGTCCAAGGCTGAGGCACAGTGATCTCAGTGAGACTAAAATAGGAAGGGCAGCATTTAGACTTTGGGGAGGTTTTTTAATCTTCCTTTCCCTTTCGGGGGCACGCCGGGCGGAGAATTTCTCTTTCAGTGCTCGACACCCTGTGTCAAAGAACAAGGGCTGCCTGCGAGGAAGGGAGGGGAAAGGCGCTTGCGGAATAAAGATGATGCAAAAACTTGATTAGTAAAGAACATTAAAAATAAAGAATGGGACACTTATGTGCACGATAAAACATTAATAGAGAACCGGGACACTAAGGCTCTGGTTTAGCTTTTGCAGAGCTCGGGGCCACAGGAAGGGGCGGCCGCACCGGCATTAGACACGGCGCCAGGATCCCCGCGCTGCGGGGGCCTCCGAGTCCATCCCCTACCCGAGCCCTGGACAGGGTGTCTCTAATGCGCGCGGGTCCGTCTCTGAGTTCTCGCGAGAGCCGGGCCTTTCCTCCCGCTCCCCCGAGGCCACTTTGCGGGACGGCTCTGATTTTCCAACACTGCCTGGGCAGGGCTCCTCAGCGTGTTCCCGGGCTCTCCCCCGGGACAGGGCGTGAGGCCCACGAGGGACGCAGCTGCGGGAACGGCGGCAGAAAGAACCGAGGGGGCAGCGGGGGGGGCAGCGGGGGGCGCGGCGGCCTGAAGTCGGAGGAGCCGAGTTCTAATCTGCTTAGCGCGTCCCGGCTGTGGGACCCTGGGCAAGGCGCTTAATTGCCTCAGGGGGGGAAAGCTGCCGAAAGCTGATTAAGTGCGGGACGTGCAGAGTGGGGAGGCTGAGGCGCAGAGCCTCCGCGGGCCGGGAGCTCTCAGGCCCGGGCCGGGGGGGGGGGCACTCTCAGGCCCGGGCCGGGGGGGGGGCACTCTCAGGCCCGGGCCGGGGGGGGGGCACTCTCAGGCCCGGGCCGGGGGCAGGCCGCGCCGTTCCCGTTTCTAGGCCCATCTAGCGCTGAGGGACGCCCCGAAGGCTGCCGGAGCCCAGCCAGAGAAGGCGGAGAGGGCGCGGGCGGCCCCGAGCAGGTGCGCGCCGTCGAGGGGGAGGCGGGCCCCGTCTTCGGGCCGAGGAAGACCCAGGCTCTTCCCGAACTCGCGCCCTCTGATGGGCTCCTTAGCAAGGCGCCGACTAATACTTTAGACCCTCGTGTTGGTCCTTCGTTCTCGAGGAGAACCAGTGACATCACTAGGTGACGTCTTAAGCTCTAGACTGAGCCAAGAGGAGCCCGGGCACGGAGGAGAAAAGGCCGGGGCGGCGGTGGGTACAGCCCGGGTGCCCCGGGTCGGGCGGGACAACTCAGGCGCACCGCCTGGCGGCTGCTCCCCAGACCGCAGGCCCTGGTGCTTCTCCAGCCCGAGCCTGGGGCGGCTGGTGCTGCTGCTGATGTACGAGTCCTCTTCTCCGGTGCCCCAAAGTACAAGTGTGTCGGTGATGAGTAAGGCTGACTGCGTCAGCGCCTCACAGTTGTGCCTTCTATGCATCCCTCTCTGTGGCTTTTTCTCAGTCTCTGGCTATCTCTGTCTCTCTGTGTCTCTCTCTGTTTCTCTCTCCCCTCACCCCCCCTTCTCTGTCTCTCTCTTGCTCTCTGTCTCTGTCTCTCTCTCTGTCTCCTTTTCTCTTTCTGTTTCCTCTTCTCTTTCCTCTTCTCTTCTCTCTTTCTCTCTCTCTCTCTCTCTCTCTCTCTCTGTCTCTGTCTCTCTCTGTTTCTCTGTCTCTCTCTGTCTCTCTGTCTCTCTCCGTCTCTGTCTCTCTCTCTCTGTCTGTCTCTCTCTGTTTCTCTCTCTGTCTCTGTCTCTCTCTGTCTCTCTCTGTCTCTGTCTCTCTCCGTCTCTGTCTCTCTCTCTCTCTCTCTCTCTCTGTCTCTGTCTCTCTGTCTCTGTCTCTGTCTCTCTGTCTCTCTCTGTCTCTGTCTCTCTCTGTCTCTGTCTGTCTCTCTGTCTCTGTCTCTCTGTCTCTCTCTCTCTCTCTCTGTTTCTCTTTCTCTCTCTGTCTCTGTCTCTCTGTCTCTGTCTCTGTCTCTCTCTCTGTCTCACACAGGCTTGCTTCTTTGGAACTTTTACCTACTACACCCAGTTCTGTTCTCTAGAATCAAATAGAACAAATCTGTTCCCTCTTTTACATGATGGTCTTCAAATACTTTTATTTACTTGAGTTAGCCTTTCAATTAAATCTCTATATACCATGAAATGGGGGTCCTTCACCTTTCTGGTTGCTCTGCATTATTTCCTACCAATGTTCTTCCTAACTCACTCCCTGCACTGAGATGGGATCCAGAACACAATTCCTCTGGTGTAGTCTGACCAGGGCAGAGCAGGGCAGTATATTACTTCCCCTGTTCTGGACACCGTACCTCTCTTTACCTAGTCTAAGATTACATTAACTTCTTTGACAGCCATATAATTCCTTCTATGTAGGAAGAAGAGACTAGAACAGTTCTACCTTCTGCTTCACCATTATCATTACCTCATTCACTTTAACCAATCCAATTAACCTTCTTTGATTCTCCCTTTTCCTCAACAAAATATAAATTCCTTCTCCCTAAATCTATCCTCAATCTTTTTGCCTTTATCTTTTTTTTTTTTTTCTTTAGCTTCCACTTAATCTGAATTTTAGCATTCCTGACATTGTACCCACAGGATCATGACATGATTTTCTGTTTTTCCTTCATCAGTTTATCCTTTTTTTCCATTTTCTGTACATTTAGAAAATTTCATAGGTGGTTGGTGAGTTTCCTTTATATCTTCTTAAATCATTTCAGTCATGTCCAAGTCTTTGTGACCCTATTTGGGGTTTTCTTGGCAGATACCGGTGTGCTTGGGCATTTTTTCTTCCAGCTCATTTCATACATGAGGAAAATAAGGCAAACTGAGTTAAGTGACTTTCTCAGGATCAGACAGCTAATATCTGAGACCATATTTGAATTCAGGTCTTCCTGACCCCAGCTCTGGCAGATATTTTTCTTTTTTTTTTTCTTGAGCATATTTTTCTTGATAGCTTTCTCTAAACCTTTATGTTCTTGTTCAATCAATTAGTAAACATTCAATAAACATCCACTCTATATCAGGTACTGTGTTAAGCTATGGACATTCAAAAAGAGGCAAAAAATAGCTTCTGCCCTCAAAGAGCATATAATATAATGGGGGGAGGGAAGGCAATATGCAAACATTTTAAATATAAAACAAACTATTTACAGGATAAATAGAAATAGACACTAGATTTTATTTGGGACTTAAATGAAGTCAGGGAGCTCACTGTACCATCTCTTTTGGCAGTCCACAAAGAAGAGAAGATAGATACCTTCTCTGATGGCTATGCTAAAGAAAAAGTACTGTTCTGTGGCCCAGGTGGTTCTGACAGAGCTCCGGCTGCCATTTATCTACTTTTTCCTGAGGGAGAAGGTGCTGTGAAAATGGTCTTCACTGTCACAGGATTCCATCCAGCTGTTCCTGGAAGTTGGTGCTCCCGTAAGAATCTCTTGGAAAATGATTGTAATATGTATCATTCTGGGGACAGTCAGGGAAATGCTCAAAGTGGAGAGATAGAGCAACTTGTTCATGAAACATCAGGGAGGCCAGTGCCCCTGAATCAAAGAGAACATGAATGAGGTGTGAGAAAACTGGAAATGTAGGAAGGGGCGAGGTTATGAGAGTTTTTGTTATCCATACTCATACTCTATATGAGCTCATGGTTTATATTATCACCTCCCTTCCTGGCTTTTGTCTCTCATGAATTTGTGACCTTCTCTATTATTTCTTCCGATTTTGTAGGAAGGAGTACTCTATAGGATGTGTAGCTTGGTGGATAGATGTACACACTTTTCCTTCTTTCCTTTCTTTTCAGTTTAAATTACTTTTGATTTTTTTCCTGTAAGACTCCAACTAAATATGTTGTTGCTAATATTTGTTAGATATACTCCATTCCTGAGGTTCATCATTTCTATTTCTTAAAATAGGAATCCGAGTATCAAAAAAAATCAGGGTGGCTGGTTTTCTGTGTGGGTGTGATAATGATGAATATCACTCAAAGAATCTTTATATCTGTCTACCTAGTTATCTACCTTTCCTTCCTTCCTTCCTTCCTTCCTTCCTTCCTTCCTTCCTTCCTTCCTTCCTTCCTTCCTTCCTTCCTTCCTTCCTTCCTTCCTTCCTTCCTTCCTTCCTTCCTTCCTTCCTTCCTTCCTTCCTTCCTTCCTCACTCCCTCCTCCCCTCTTCCTCCCTCTCTCTCCCCCTCTCTCTTTTCTCTATTATCTATCTGTCTGTTTCTCTTGTATGATTCCAGTAATGCCATAGTATTTGTTGTCTACAGAACTCATGAGATAGACAAAAATGACAAAGACACCAGTTGGCAATGGCTTCTTGTCATTGCTTTCTGTGGTTCTGCCACATGACCCTAGTGACAATAATTTGTAAAACCCTTTTATTCATGATGATAAAGAAGTTCCTGATGACACGGCATGTTTTCTTCTAGAAGGAAAATAGAAATATCTGGTTTTAACTGTGTATTGATGAAATCAGGCAGAGGATCATAGATTTAGACCTGGAAGAATCCTTTGAGGCCATTGAGTTCAATTCTTTGTTTTTCCAGATGATAATAATAAAATAAACATGAACATTTACATAGCCCCTTAAATACATTTAGTTAGCATTTACACAACACATAGTTTGCAAAGCACTTTATAGGTATTATTTCATTTGGTTCTCATAACAATTCTGGGAGAGAGGCACTATTATTATCCTCATTTTATAAAGAAGGAAATTGAGGCAAGTAGAGGTTACACAGCTAAGTCTCTGAAAAAGAATTTGAATTTGGGGCTTCCTGACTCCTGTCTCACAGCCTATCCATTATACCGCCTAGCTACAGATATAAGTCAGTGAGGAGACATTCATAATATGGGGCTGACTGCTGGCTGTGAATTCCATTCCTGGGTCCTTTCCTAAGAGAAGCAAAAAGTTTTGTTAGTTAACAAAAGTTAAATAGTGTGTGCTTTGAAATTCAAATGAAGAATGGGCAAGAGTGACATCTGCTGGTCACTAAAAGAGATCAGATAGAAAGCCAGTTGGTTCATATCAGAGGGTCATTTTATCTTCTGCTCCTAAAAGAAGTATCAGTGTATTTAATAAAGCATTCTCTGTCTGTCTGTCTCTCTGTTTCTCTCTATCTGTCTCTCTCTGTCTCTGTCTGTCCTTGTCTCTGTCTCTGTCTCTCTGTCTCTGTTTCTGTCTCTTTGTCTCTGTCTCTCTCTTTCTCTGTTTCTCCACCTCTGTCTCTTTGTCTCTGTCTCTCTATCTCTCTCTCTCTGTCTCTCTTCCCCTCCCTCCTTTCTAAAGTTAAAAAAAGCAAAAGTAGAAGAGCTAGAGTATGATTTATTGGTAAGAAACCAGGATTATAAATCAGGCAACCCAGGTTCTAGTCATGGCTGCCTCCTCACTAACTGGCTTGTGGCTTTGGACAATTTTGTCCTTGGCCAGGGACCGCAGTTTCCTCTTTTGCAAAAACTAGAAAGGATTGAAATAGATAGCATTAAAGGTCCCTTCCAGTTCTAGAGTCTGTGATGTTGTGATATTGCTTGAAGGTCACTGGTAGTCAATTGTTTGTGGAAGATTTCTACTGTATTTTATAAATTGTTTTTCTGAGGAATGAATCATCCAAATCACATTTGTTTAGTAGGAAGAGTATGGCAAGCAGTTATTTAATGACCACTTAAGATAACAGTGCCTTCATATCAACTGTGATTCTAACTAATATAATTCACCATAATATTCTGAAAAAGAATCAGTGAATTGAGCAATATTCTGAACCAATATGTAGTTATATAACTTGTGATTTCATCTGGCTACATGATCTAATGAGTGGAGGATTCTTTCAGTATGTTTACTACCAGCACTCATTAGTGTCCTAGAGAATTGCCTGGGGGTATCAAGAGGTACAAATCCTTTGCCCACAATCAGTCACCTGCATAAGAGGAGGGATTTGAACACAGGTCTCAACTTCAGCTGGTCCTCTGGGCATTTTCCCACATTGCTTCTTATAAGTCTGGACCGAAATATAGGGAGAGGGGGGAGAGGGGGAGGGAGGGAGGAAGGAAGAGAGAGACAGAGAGAGACAGAGAGATAGAGATAGAGAAAAAACAGAAAGAAAAGCAGAGACAGAAAGATAGAGACAAAAAGAGAAATGAGAGTGAGAGACAGAAGCAGAGAGAAACAGACAGAAACAAGAGAGAGACAGAGACAGAAAAAGAGGAACAGAGAGACAGAGACATAGAGAGAGATAGAGACAGAGGCAGAGACATATACAAGGAGAGACAGAGACAAAGAGAGAGAGAGAAAGAGAGAGGAGACAAAGAGATAGAGACAGAGAGAAGGGAGGGAAGAAGGGAGGGAAGAGAGAGAGGGAGACGGAGGAAAAATGTGGTGCAGCAGATATAGCACCAGCTGTTGAGTCAAGAGAACCTGAGTTCAAAACCAGTGTTAGACATTTACTACCAGTATTGCCCTGACCAAACCACTTAACCCCAAATGCAGGGTCTGTGTATGTGTGTCTGTGTGCACATATGTATGTATATATGTAGTATCATTTCTCTAATAAGGAAATCACATCTTTTATGTGGAGAAGAGGCTTGAGATTTTTTCCAGGATGTTGGCTGGATTAAAAGAAGAGGTTTGCCACTAGGTCAGAACAGAAGCACCATCTCCTGGTTCTAGTGACTAAAGAGAAAAGAAGGTCAGAAGGGCCCTCCTTAGATTTCCTTTCTCTTTTGTGCAAAGTAATGGAGCCAGTCCAGGTGACCGCTGGGGTTCTTCCAACTCCAGCACTGCTCAGGATCTCCTGTTTGCCAGGGAAGCAGCCAGCATGTTCCCCAGCAGTTCTCCGGCCTCTCTGTCTCTGTAGACACCCCAGGACGCAGTGAAAATGTGATGGTTTTGAAGTAATGTTCTATTCATAACCAAGCTCCTTCTTTTGAAAGCTCCCAAAGAAAACCTAATCCTTTAATCCTCATTAAATCTCTATCTAAGTATACAAAGAAAACAGGAAAAGTGCCACCACTAATAACAAGAAAAGAAGTCTTTGATTCAGCTGGCTCCGACTGGGAAGTCGAGTATTGTGCAGCTGAAAGATGTCCCAACAGGTGCGGAGCTGGGTTTACTTCATTCATTCCAAACCCTGGGTACTTAGAATTCTGTACTAGGTGTTAGAGATAATTAGTATGAAATTAAATTTCTTTAAAAAAATTTTCAGAAGAGGAGAGTGCAAAATACTTCCACATGGGCTCTTTGTATTTCATAGGAATTTACTTGGGAAAGTGATTAAATGGATTACACCTGCAACTCTGAGACTCTGAGGTTTAGTAAATAGAGGGCTGGGCTTGAGTTCTAAAGGATTTGGGTTCAAATTCTACCTCAGACGTTTAACTCATAAAGTAGCAAGTTCAAGGACACTAGAATACTAGGACATTAGTGGCCCTGGCCCTTGAACTGGCTACTGAGTTTGGGATTTCGTGGCGGTTCATTATTTACCTATCTGAGTAATGTACTTCTGACAAATGCATGGAATGAGCCTGTAGCCTCAGAGTCAAAGCTTAAAGTGGGTAAATGTTGTAGTATTCAATAATCTCTTTGGATTGTTAAAAGGTCAGTAGAAGCCTTTCTCCCTTTAGGGAGAAGACCAGCCGTTTCTAGAATTGTGTTATTGTTCGTTCCTGTCCTACTTTTTGTGACCTGGTAGACCAGACTTACATGGTCAGAATGCCGCAGTGGTTTGCCACTTCCTTCTTCAGTAGATTAAGGAAAGCAGAAGTTAAATGACTTGCCATAGAATAATAAGTGAGGATATTTGAACTCGGATCTTCCCGACTCCAGGTGCAGAATTCTATCCACTAGCCATCTAGCTGCCTATGTTACCTCTTCCCTGGCAGCACATTTATCATTACAGTGGGCTTTTACATCGATTCTCTTATTACAGTTTGGTGAACTGGCTAGGGCAGGTCTGCTTAGATCCATTTTGCTGGTATGGCTACTGAAAAGCAGAGAGATTGAGCCACTTGCTGGAGGTCACATAGAGTCACTACTCAGCTAGAGCAAGAACTAGGTGTTCCATTTCTTCCCCCTCCTCCCGATTCTGGTTGTTTCAACTCACCATGCTCACGTTGGAGAGGTTCTATGATGATTGTTTTTAAGAATATACTTAGCAATGACCAGAATTTATATAGATAACAGCATTGTTAAGTGGCTTATTTTTGGTTCCTGTTGTTGCTCCTCCACGGGAGTTTGCTGTGTGCAACAGAATCTTTCTCCAAAGGCAAATCTTGGATATTTTTTTTCCCTTGGCTCACCAGTTAATTGGTAGATAGGCACAATTGACTGAAAAGTATTAGGAATACAAGGCTCTACTGGGTTTATTGTTGACTGGTTTATAAAAGAGCCGTTCACTGACTATCTTGAACAAAAGACAGCCTTGAAGGCTTTTTGTGAATAAAGCATGCTGTATATATTAAGTTCATACAGAATTCCTTACAAATGTTACCTGGAAGAGTCTGAGGCCAGATGGTGGAAAGAGAGTTGACCTGAAATAAGGGAAATGGTGGGTTCCAAGTCCTCCTCTGACATAGCCTACTAACGTGACCCTAGGGCAGTTCTTTTACCTCTAGACTCCCCACCTACAAAGACAATAAGTTATAAGAAAAGACTAATTTATATCCATACTATTGAAATCATGGCTTTGGAGCCCACTTCCCCTCCAAAGAAAATAGTTTATTGAAAGTCTGATTATCTGCATTAAGAGAGAAATAAGATAGGGTATTCGGGTGCCTTAGGAAGACTGTCCTGTGAAGGGTTTAAAGTAGAAGAAGAATTCCTCAGGGATAATGAGTTAAAAAAACTAGCATTTGTATGGGGTTTACTATGTTTCAGGCAATGAGTTAAGCACTGGGGGATACAAAAAAAGACCCTGATCTCAGGAAATTTGTTGTTTTTGAGTCGTGTTTGACTCTTGATTATCCCCTTTGGGGGTTTTTTTTGGCAAAGGCACTTGCCATTTCCTTTTCCAACTCATTTTACAAATGAAGATGTTGAGACAACCAGGGTTAATTCAGGAAGATGAATCTCCCTGACTCTAGGCCTGGCACTCTATCCGCTTGCCACCTAGCCTCTCATGATCTCAAGAAGTTTACATTACAGTGGAATCCTTTAGATACCTCTGTTTGCAGATGATGTTGTACTAATTAACATCAAGTGCCAAAGCACTGCAGAGCCTTTTCAGGGAGATTTGTGACCACTTAAAGGAAATCATCCTATTTACACGGAAAAAACTCTAATAAAAAGTTTATTATCCAGGTTATATGACATGCAGTTGTGTGGGTAATCCACTAAATTAGTCTATCAGTATATTTATCTTGGATAGACACTGAAGATAAATATCAGCAGAGCCAAGAACTGATTAGTTGTAAGAACAGGATGGATTGCATTTGAAAAGTTACATAGCTTCAATACAACATCTTGGACAGTTTCAATATTATAAGACTAAACATCATGGAACACTACAATCTCCAAAGAATCAAAGTTTCAAATGGTCCAAAAGACATTGGAAAGGGACATGGTGTAGGAGTAGACTGTGGCATATTGACAATGATGACATGTGCAAGAGGTAGAAAAAATATTAATTATGAAACCTATCACTGGAAGGAGGAGTGCTGGTCATCTGGGAGACTATCAAGGAAAACCGATGCACACACCTGAATATTGTATTAACCTCCGTGGAGGATTAACATTAGGAAATACTTTCTGTGAAGGCCACGTATTAAATCAGCCGGAGTCAGGAACTCAGGTTAGGGGAAAATTGTCAATCTTTATTCTCAGTGAAGAAAGATCAGAGGTGGAAAGGAATCGGCGATAGCAATGTGTGCAGCTGAGTCAAGAAGCTAGCTAGGCCAGCAGCTACACAACCAGCAGCTAGGAGTATGGAACCCAGGCCCAATCTCTCCCAGCTTCTCTTCCTGTCTCTCTGTCTCCACCCACCAAAATCATCATTTCCTATACAACACATCAAGACTTGCACAGAAAGTGGGCGGGGGCCATTCTTTATCCAATCATGTATATTAATAGGGTATAGTCCAATTACTATTTAGCCTCATGTACTTGGGACCTCAGTGCATCACCTCAAGTCTCAGCCCATTACATCTCCTGCTTTCTTTTGTTTTAGAACACAGGTAGTCATGCCATCCCTGACTCCTCAGGGAGGTCAGAGCCCCCACGGGGAGGTGATCACACCCTCCCTAACTTCTCAGGGAAGGAGGTGAAAGCATCGAAAAGGAGATGATCACACCCTCCCTGACATCTCAGGAAGGGAGATGAAAAGCACCAAAGGGAAGTGGGGGTTGCTAGCGGGTTTCTGGGCTGAAGGGTCTTATTATGCACAAACCCATCAGCATGGGAGGTATTACACAAGCACATAGCAATAACGCAGAGGCTATTAGGGATGACCCTCCCCTCAGTCAGTGCAGGCTCGATGTGGTGTAACAAACATGAATTGTACACGCAAGTAGCGGAACAGCAAACAATATAAATCAGCATGGTGTTGGAAAAGATCACCAGAAGTCCTAGAAGGAGGGTATGTAAACAACAGTCACACATACACCTTCTTCAGCAGCCAAGAGATAGTCCAAAACCAATCTATTGTCCATTGCTTCACATGTCAGGGAATCCAATGATCCCCCTGAGTTTTTGAAGTCCTGCAAAAGTCTTTTTATGTGTTAGGGAATCCAATGATTCCAGCAGATTTTGAAGTCCTGTAACAGTCTTATCATTTCTCAGAGAATCCAGTGATTCCTGAGGGTTTTCAAGTCCTATGTCTCAGAGAATCCAATGATTCCTGAGGGTTTTGAAGTCCAACAATCTTTAATGTCCATGAGTCAAATGCCATAACTGCCACGCTCTTTCAATGGTGAGCACAATCAGCAACAGAACCACCCGATATTTCTTGGGTCTTCTCCTTTGTTTCAAGGGTCTGCTCCGTCTCTCTGCGATGGACAAGGCGAATACGACTTGTTGGCACCCATCTGATTTCTTCCCCACCTGTAGAGATACAAGCAAACCCTCTCCTCCAAGCAGTTAGCCTATCTGGTCCTTTCCATTCACCACTTTCTGGGTCTCTCCACATCACCTGGCGATTATCTAAAGATAGTGGAGCTGCTCACATTGGACACTGACCTTCCAGTGGGTTATAACTTTCTAACAATTAGAGAAGCCAAAAGAGTTATGTACTTCTTCAGGATGTAAGAAGTCCCTCAGTCTTGGAAGTCTCAGGCAGCACCTGGCTAAGATGACTGAGATCACAGATGGATAGAGTATTGTGAGGATTTGGGGAGGGGATGCCGGTTGGACCAGATGGTCACTTGAGATTCCTCCCACCTCTAAAATTTTATGATTCTATCATTTGTCGAAAGCATGGGCAAGAACCACACAGGATTAGGGTCATAATTTGAATCACTGAGAGAGGAAGAACTGATGTGGATGAGAATATGGAGCCATTGAAGCATAGGTCACTAGGCTAAGAAATTAGACTTGTCAGTATTAGGTGGCTTTTGAACATTTGCATAGATAAGAATCAATAAGAAGCAGACGAGTAATTAGCTTGTCAGGTTACCTAGTAATAACCAAGAGGTATGAAAAATTAATATGAGTATAATTATCTTATAATATGGCACCAGAGGCCAGGACCTTGGATATTGTCATCCAGTGGAAGTGTGTTATTAATAACAAATAGCAAGAAGAACTAATAGACATCCCTGTAGGCTGCCCATTAAGCTGAGTCCATTAGTCAAGGTTTGACCTAAAGCAACTTTGTGCAGTGAGTCTGAAGATGAACTCTCAGAGCTTTGTGAGAGAGGCAGGCCCTCACAAAGGCCCTGGTTAACAGTATCTGAACTGACATGACATGAAGGTTGTCATAGTTCCAATAATGTTTTATAAGCTCTTGTAGATTGTCATCCTGAGATATGAAAGACCTGGACTTAAATCTAGACCTCCAATGATGTTGAATCCAATAGAATCAACAATAGCTGATATTTATATGGCCCTCTAAAGTTTGCAAAGCACACGAGACAAATATGATTGCATTTGAGCCTCTTGACAATGGTCTGAGGCAGGAACTACAGGACTGATTATTCTGCTTTGCAGCTAAGGGAGGTGAGGCTTAAAGTGAGGGTCAAATAATTTTCCTGGGGTCTTACAACTAGTAAATATCAAAAGCAGAATTCGAATCCAGGTCTCTCTGACTGCAAGTCCAAACTTCTATCTATATCGTGCTACCTCTCAGGGACATCACCAAAACAGTAACATTTGGAGTTTATCAAAACTAATGCCTTCATATACATGAAAAAACTGGGCCCGAAAAATTGGGGAAAGTTGCTCAAGGTTACAAAAGTATCAATTAGCAGTGCTGGGATTTGACCATAGATCTTTTCACTACAGATTCAGTGGGTTTTTCAATATACTTGCTTAATGGAAGAGAACTATAAGAAAATTGGTAGTAAATCTTAGAGGAAAAGGACATTGGGGTTTTTAAAACAAGATCCATGCTAAGAGTCTGGAACTGTGTGCCTAATGGTTGTTGAGTGACTCTAGTCAATTGGCAGAAATGAATGGATAACTAAGGGGTGTGGTCATTTATAATAGAACATAATTCAATTTTCTGCATAATTAAGTGCCTAATTGTGTGTCTAAATTTAGCCGAAGTGCTTGAAACTGTATAGAATTTTGATTTGTCTGTAATGCTTTTTTCTTTTCTTCTAATATGTCAAATTTGGAGAAATGCATGTACTTAAATTCTTGTGGATTCATTACTACCTCCTAATTACACTTTGTGAAACTTGAAAGTTGCCACAAACAATTGTAAGAAAATCAACAACTATAAGTAATGGAAATATATGGGAGAATACAATGACAATTTGTAAGAGAACAGGATGGATTGCATTTGAAAAGGCTCCCAGAAATAGGTTTAATATCTTTTTTTTTTTTTTTTTTTTAGCAAAAAGGAATCTCAAAAGAATTCTATACTCTTTAAGTTTTATTTAAGATGAACAGATTTTTTTCTGCTTCATTTTTTATTAAATCAGACTTCTCTATCCTTCATCCTCCTCAGGAAAAAAAAATGTCTAATAGTTCCAGGACTCTTAACTCAGTGCATTTCTTCATGCAATCAACATCCAAGAAATAATTGAGTGCCAACAACATGCAAAGTATTGGTAGAGGGGCTGTGAAGAATACAGCTATTGAGCATTTGCTAGGTACAAGGTCTCATTCTACTGAGATACAAAGATCAATGAAATTATAGCCCTTGCTTTCAAGAAGCTTATGGTAGAGTAGGAGGGTAGGATAAGACAAACTAGACATACATGATTCAGTGGGGATGGGGGTATCCCTCCTCTGGAGTATTGGACTTGAGTTTGCCTCCTGGATCCTGTTATGGGATGTCACTTAATTTCCCTGAGTTATAGTGTCCTCATCTTTAAAATGAAGGAAGTGGACTATAATAACCTCTAATATCCCTTCCAGCTAGGATTAGGGAGCCCAGTCCAGAGACAGGGAGAGGGGAAAAGGGGGATCCAGTATCCTTCTGCACATTTATGCCTTGAACCAATGGCTACAAGCAAACATTCTCCAGAAATATATGAGATTTGAGATATTTATTTAAAAATCGTAAGACATTCATGGTATTTAGTCAACAAAATGTAGTGTTTTTTTTTTGTTTTTTTTTTTTTAGTAAAGAATGATTTCAGATCCAGGCTCTGAAATTGGCCAGGAGGGGAGGGAGGAGGAGGGCTGCTAGCTCCTCCACGTTCCCCACAAAGCACCTGCTTTTTCACTGTTATTCCAGCAGCCCCATAAGCAGACTCCTTTGTGCCTTCCTGCTTGCCCCCTTCAGTTTCCTATCCTCTCTATGGACCTGAAGTACAGAAACTTGCTTTATAAAACTGCTCTTATCTGCTGCCCTGTCACTGGCAGCGATCTGCCACCTTCTCTCTCTTTCCAATTTTTTCAGGAGATGCTTCCAAGTCCTATTCCCCCATTTCCTTGCCTGGAAAGATGAGCAATCTTCAAAATCCTAGCAGTCTCTGTGGCCTAGGTCCTTGCAAAATAGTGGTATTATAATTGTCTGAGTTTCCACATATATAATTATCTTCCTTCCTCCTTCCTTCCATCTACCCACCAACACATGGTCAGGCAAGACCTGTTTTCCATTGTTCTGTTCCGGGTACCTAGCATATTACATTGAAATCTCTATTTTTTAAAATCTATGATTTATTGCTTCTGAGTAATACTTAGCACAGTAAATACCTAGAAAGTTGTTTGAGAAACAGAGAGATTTGTTGATGAGGTTTAGATTGTGGTGTCAGCAGTAGGATTTGACACAAAAATCTGATCTAGAGTTATGCTCTCTTCCAGAATGCTCTCTGAACAACAGTACAAAGGGAATCTTTAAAATATGATCTTTAACATGTTTACCATATATTGGATTATTTGCTGACTAGGGGAGGGGAGTGGAGGAAAGGGAGGAAGAAAAACTTGGAACACAGGGTTTTGCAAGGGTGTATGTTGAAAACTATCTTTGTATCTATTTTGAAAATTAAAAGTTATTAAAAATATAATATGGTTTTTAGTCCATTTTGCTTTGAGAGGAATCTTGCTTAAGGAAAGAGCCCATAAAAGGCCTCTGTATAAGTCTCTGATGTAGACTAGCTTGAACAAATTATAACCTCTTAGGGTTCTGGACAAGTTTTGAAGACTATAAGTTGCAGAGCAGTTGTTGACATTAGTAAGGGAGTTTCTGCACCAAGAATTCAATATTTAATGAAGTCACAATCTGGCAAAAGAAACCATCCACTTCTATGTCCACCCTCCTCCCCACAATGGCCCAATTTTTGGTGATGAGCTGGTCTATTTTGGACTAAGTTGGTCCTAACATAAAAATGCAGTCCTGCTCACTAGTTCTTAGAACCTGCCCAGCTTGGCAGGTTCGACTGGACCTTATTCTTTGTTGGTAGAGCCTTGGAAAACCAGAGTTGCTTCTACATCAAATTGAGGCTTCTGAGAAGGACTTTAATGATTCTTTTATCAGGGCAGAGAGTTAACGGTTACCTAGTGACAGGGATAGGGATTGGATCTGGGATTCACTGGCATGTGGAAGTCTCTTTCCCAGTAGAACTTGGGACCACTCCTAGTTTTTACACTTATTTTCCCAGAGAACTTGGAAGTTAATCAGAGTCATACAGCTGGTAACTGTACCTAACCATGCTATATCTTTTGATTAATTTTTCCTTTCATACTTCTCCATTGGAAGAATCTCACTTAGAGGCAACACTTCATAGTAAATAGAGTGTTGATTATGACCTAGTTCAAATCCTGCCAATGACACATGTTGTCTCAGTGCTCTGTAGTTCATGATCTCATATGGGGTCCTATAACTGGATGTGGGGGTTGCAAAATTATGATTTATTTCAGTAAATGTTTGATTTGTATACCTATTTATATGCCTATATACCTGAGATTACATAAAATTTTCTCAGGCAAAAAGGGGCCACAAGTGGAAAAAAATTAAGAAGCCCTGTTCTAGGCAATTCTCTTAAGACTATGTTATGCTGAAAACTCAGAGAATATCCATTAGTTGGAGAATGGCTGAATAAATTGTGGTATAGGAATATTATGGAATATTATTGTTCTGTAAGAAATGACCAGCAGGATGAATACAGAGAGGCCTGGAGAGACTAACAGGAACTGATTCTAAGTGAAATGAGAACCAGGAGATCATTGTACACAGATACAGCAAATAATCAATTCTCATGGATGTGGCTCTTTTCAACAGTGAGGTGATTCAGGTCAGTTCCAATAGACTTGTAATGATGAGAGCCATCTGCACCTAGAGAAAGGACTGAGGGGACTGAGTGTGCATTACAACATAGCATTTTAAGTTTTTTTTGTTGTTTGCTTACATTTTATTTTTTCCTCAGTTTTTTTTCCTTTCTGATCTGATTTTTCTTGTGCAGCACGTTAATTGTGAAAATATGTATAGAAGAATTGCACATATTTAAATATATTGAATTATTTGCCATCTAGGGGAGAGAGTAGAAGGAAGGGAGGAAGAAAAAAAAAACTGGAACACAAGTTTTTCCAAGGGTCAATGTTGAAAACTATCTATGCATGTGTTTTGAAAATAAAAAGCTTTCTCTATTAAAAAAATTTAAAACAATTGCAACCCCCAGAAAAATATAAGTTATGGGGAAAGTACTGATCTGCCTTAGGAGTTCCCTAGACCAATTAATTGCTGGTTTTATCCCTAATTTGAAGAATTATCCTTTGCTGAATTGAAGGTGTGGTGAAAGAATTTTAACTCATAAAGATGAATATTTTTAGATTGTTAAAAAAATTCGTATAAAGGAAGGCCTATGTATATCCACATGGCATTAGAATCTTCCTACCACTTCTCCCTCAAGCTACTAAATGCTAAATCCACTTTAAAACAAGGAACACTAAGAATTTTTTTCTCATAGGTAACATTTTGAAACTGGCTGCTATCTCCATTTCTTTTCCTTCTTGGCACTGCTGCATTTTTATCCAAATTTCTGGCAGGGTCTGTGCTCTCTTATCAAAACAAATCATTCCCCTACTAACTAATCCTAGTGGCCTGTTTAGCATCAGCGGAGGGGAGAGGTCAGCCTGACCCAGAGTGTGGACTATGAGGAAATTATATAGCCAATTATAATGTTAACTTAAAATGTAGTGAAGCAGAGAATTGGGTTAATGGAATTAGAAAACCGTGGTTTAGAAGTTGTGTAAGAGAAAGATGAAGCCATATACTTAAATAGTTATGATAGTTCTAAAAAAATTAGAACAAGTCTTTTTTATGAGTATAGGTTCAAGTAATCATTTTGTGATTAAAAATAAAAAGACTACAATTCATAGCAGTAAAAAACATACTAGTAAAGAACTAGTTTTTTTCCTACAAGTAATATGACTTTTAAAAGCCTAAACAATGATTTTTAAAAAAATTTCAGTGCCACATATATCAGCACTTACTAAGGACCTCAAATATAATCTATTTTTGATGCCATCTCAACATAATCCATTCTCAGTGCTTTAATCTCATTTCTTCCATTTAGATTTGGGTTGCAATCATAGATGAGAATGATTGTTCTTCAGACTCTCAGCAATCAGTCTCTAACAAAGAGGATGTCCCTGAGACAGTTTCTATGACAACCTTCATTCTTCCAAAGATGTGCTTTCTGAGTTTTCATCAAAATAAAGAAAATGGTTTTGTGTCACTAACCAAATTGGCCGGTGTGATGTTATTTGTCACAGTATAGGAGTTGTATTCACAGTCGTGCTAATCAAAGTGTGGATCTTTTGAAGTAGTCTAGAATGAGTCACATTAGACATATGTATATCTGATTTGCTTCTTGGAACTTCTAGACATCATATGTTTGCTATGTAAGTAACTGACCGTTAGGGGGTGATGTTTTCTCTGTGATTGGTGATTGATCTGGCAATTTCTCTTCCAGTGTTCAGGGTCTCTAAAGAACACCCAAATAAGAATCTCTTTTTTTAAAAGAAAATTAGAATTTAAAAAAAAATTAGAATCTCAATGGACAAAAATATAGCCACATAACACATATATTTATGATCACATATGCATATACATGCATATATAAATGCATAATGTATACATAATATACATATAGTCTATTTCTGCTTCCAGGAAAGCAGCACAAGGCAGCGGATAATTTTAAGGTTGTGATCACCTGGGTTTAAGATCCAAATCTTATTCTTAGTTGTAGTGGGCCTATGATCAGCTCCCTTAACCTTTAAGCCTTGGGCAACTATCCAAGACTGGGTTGCAATCTGCTTTGTTGAAGGTAACTCCTATATGGATAGTGAGAGCAAGTGCAACCCCTTAGAAACATTATCACAAATATTGGTTGAAAGAAGAGGCCTCTAAATTTCTATAGATTTTCCCTGAATGAAACTTGAGATATTCTCTTATAACTATCATATGGAGTAAGGTAAACTTGACATATTGATTTGGGGGAATTGTGTGCTCCTGTCTGTACTATAGAACATCAAAGCTGGCTCTATCAAGAATCAGAGCATTTCTTCCCATCAGTTAACTCAGTATTTTTCAATGTTAAGGAGATAGAATTCTATCTGTTTGTTCTAACCCCCCCCCCCAACAACTAAGTCAACATGTTTAAGAGCTGCCAAAGCCAAAAATTCGTGATCCTATCTACTTCTAACCTAGTGAGGAATTTCTACACGTGTAGCAACAGCTCTACAATCCATCACCCTCTCTTTCTGGAAGCCTTTTCAGTTTGGTTTAGGATCTGCCAAATTTTGAGTTCCACTGGCATAGCCTGAAAGCTTGGCTCAGTGCTTTCTTACTAAATGCTGATTTGATTGATTTTTTTCCTACTTTAGTAGGAGAACTTATTAGTTTACCTAAATAGACTATATCAGTCCTCTACTCTTCTGGATAGAATGAAAGGTATCTTTCTGCTACTACTTTGTACAAGATTCAAATTGAAATCCCATAAGTAAAAAGGTATCATTTTTTTCTAGTTCCTCCCTCACCATGATTTATCTTCTCCAATGAAAGAGGATCTTGGAAAAGAACCTGGGAATATAAGTGAATTTTGACTTGTGTTCCTCTGATCCACTCTTTCTCTGCTTTTCCACTTCTCTTCTCAATGTGTGTAAAGATTTAGCTGGAAGAGACCATATAATTCAACCATCACATTTTACAAGTGAGGAAACTCAGACACAGGAGTTCAAGATCACAAATGAAGTTAGAGGTAGAGGTGGAGTTTGAACCCAGGTCCCTGGATTCCTAACTAATTCTTTTTCCATTGTATTATGCTACCTCTTAAATAGCCTTAAAGCTATTTAACTGTTACTTATTCTACAGAAATTGAAAGTTTATCAATGAGCTCTGATTCTGCTGGTGTTGCCTGAATATCAGTCAATAGACTGGCCTAATTGAATTTTTGCTGATAGAAAAGAAACCTTCTTACTTCTTTCTCATATCCCAAAACTGTGTGAATATATAAGCGTATTTTAACCAGTTCAATAATAGAATTTTCTCTCTGGACACATAATGCCTGGTCCCACCATGCTATTGAAAAGCCTGTCATAGAATTCCTTGGAAATTATTTTTCAAAGGGTGGTTAGGTAAGAAACGCATGACATTAATTTGATGAAGCATAATATAGCCTTGAAGCTCCTCTTTTCTTGCAATCAAATGGCACACTTAAAGGGAGACTCATTTTTATGACTATGAACTCTTAAATTTTACTTTATGTCCCCAAAGAGTATTTGAAAAATACTTTTCCCCACCTGGGCAGCCTGCTAGAGCTTAGTTAACTGCTCCTTATAGAGTCCATATGCTGAGAATCAGGATAAACACAATATGGAGAAAATAGTATTACATCTGAAGAATATGCTTGCTTCAGCCCTGCTTAGCATTTCATTGCTGTGATATATTTTAGTAATTTGCAGGACTATAGTGTGCATGTCTAAATCCTGAAATACTCATCCTTTTAAAATATAATTCACATAAGAAAGTGAATAATTTGAAAAGGTAGAGATTCAATCACTTAACAAGTGTTTATTAAGAAGTACCTACTCTGTGCTGAGAACTGTATTAAGTACTAGGTTTAAATAAGACATACCTTTAACCTCCTGCAAGTGCTTACAGTATTTTTTTCTGTTTGTTTACCTGTTAAACATCAGTTGATATTGTCTATATTGTCCTTCATGTTTGAATAGGACCTTTAATTGCTAAATGAAGACAAATGGAGATGACAAATCTGAGAATAACAAACTGTGACTTTTTAATGTAGCAAGTGTGATATACCTAGGAGGAACATAAAAATTAATATTAGCCAAGTTTTGTAATGAAGAAGAGAGGGGAAAAGGCAAGTTTCTGCCTTCTTTGCAGACGCGGAAGACTGTGTGTATGGAATACTGTACATATTGACTCCCTTGGTTGATATATTGTTTAGCTTTTTGGGTGTGTGTGTGTGTGTGTGTGTGTGTATGTATGTATGTGTGTGTATTTTTCACTTATTTATGCTTTATTAAGAGGGGTAGCTCACTGGGTAGGAAAGGAGGAAGAATATCTTTGGAAATAAAGGTAATTTAAAAACAAAATATATCAATACAATTTTAAGAGAAACATTTTAAAAAGTTAAATATTATAATATGATGATTTATGAAGCTAAGCTTTTACTGTAAGGAGTTTGGAACCTAAGTATGTATATATTAGGACTTCAAGGACCTATAGGTTCATGGGTTTGTATCCTCTCTGCCAGGAAAGATCATAGCTTATTTATCAAAGCTTCAGTAAATGGTTCATGGGGCCAAAAAATTCCACATATTCACTTGAGCCCCTTAGAACTTAATCAAGGGATTAAGCCATACTTGGATTTTTTTCTGGATTGATTGTATCTGTAAGTTCTTGAGTTCTGTTTAGGAAAATTTTTGACAGTCCTAGATCCATCTACATGATGATGAAGCAGTGTAATATGACTTTAGGGGATATTCAAATACCCCACTTTTTATTTATACTGAAAATCCAATTCCAATAAGATTTGATCATACCCCATGGCAAAAGCATCATGGTGTACTAGGCAGAGAACCAGCCTCTGAGTCAAACTGACCCAAATTTAAGTCTTGAATAGGACACAGAATACGACTCTACGTAGGTTCTATATTTACTTTTTAGGTCCCCAGATAACACACACACACACACACACACACACTCTCTCTCTCTCTCTCTCTCTCTCTCTCTCTCTGTTTTTTTTTTAGAAAAAACGATTTTAAATGTGTTTTTTTTAACTTAAAAAATAGAAAAAGAAAAAGAAAATTTCATATGCACAGAAGAATACTAGAGGATTCAAAATATGTAACAAAATTTTTCCATTTAAAGAAAATTTATAAGAGAACACATTATATTCAAAACTGTTCATGTTTTCTTTGCTTCCTTTTAGGTTTTCTTTTGTTCTCTGCTGTGCATTTTTTCCTTTATTCTTTTTCTCCCCTTCCTTCCTTCTCACCTTCCTCAATTAAGCTATAGTTAAGTACAGATATTTGTGCCTTTATGTGTGTCTGCATATTTTTCACTTTTTATTTATACTTTGTTATGCATATATGTATACATATATAGAGATGCCTGTAATTTTACACATATATACACATACATTTATATACATCTATGTAAGGTTATATGTTTATTTTTCATTGGTTTCTCTGAAGGTGGATAACCTCATTCTTTTTAGGTCTAAATCTTTCCATATTTTCCTAAATCTATCAACTCATCATTTCCTATGCCACAGCAATAATCCAATTTTATACTATCTAATTGTTTAAATAGTCTAAAAGATTAATGTGGCTGACATATAATATAGTTTCCCTATTTTTCTCTTGTGATTGAATTTATTTTAACTTTAACTTTGTGTGAAATCAATGATTACTACCCCTACTTTTTTTTAATAAATTCTACTCCTGATTATTATTGTATTTGTGTACAGCTCTTGTTTTTTATTCCTGATAACTCTTCTGTTTTACTTTTCCCCTAGCTTCCCTTGCTTATTACTTAATCTCCCCCCCATCCCTCCTTCATCCTCTCTTTCCACCCTTCCCTTTCTCTTTATCCCATTCCCATTAATCTATACACCTTATCCTACTCCCATTAATCTGTATATTCTTCTATATCATATTTTATCCTATTCCCTCCCCCTCCTTTCTTAACAATTTTTAAAGAGTTTTATACCCTTCTAGATTTATATGTATTGTTCCCTCTTTAACCTTTCCCCATGTGAGTAGGATTTCAGAACTACCAGCTCTCCTCCCCCATCTAATTCCTCCATATCAGTTTTTCCCCTTGTACTATAATCATATAACATAATTATTGTTTTTACCTTTTCTTACAGAGTTTTGCTTTTTAGAATCATATATTTACTTGAATCTCAATCTTTCTTTTGAGCTGCCCAGTTAATGACAATCTTAGACGTGTGGTTTACATTTCCATGTATAAAACATAATCAGATTGTCTTATTGAGTCTCTTGAAATTAATCTTTGATGTTTACCTATTATTTCTCTTGGCCCTTAGTTGTCAAATTTTCTATTAAATTTAGGGTTTTTTAATAACAAAATCTTGAAAGCCTGGAAATTCATTGAATGACCATATTTTTTTGGTTCAAGATAATTTTGCTGGATATAAACTTTTCTGTTGCAATCATAGTTCTTTTGATCTGTGAAATACTGTATCCTAAGACCTATGGTCTTTTACTGTAGCTGCTGATAGGTCTTGTATGATTCTAATTGTGGCTCCAGAGTATTTGAACCTGTTTTTTTCAATTGTTGCTGCTTATAAAATTTTCTCTTTGATCTAGGGCTTTCAAAACTTGGCTATGGTGTTCCTGTAGGTTTTCCTCATAAGATCTCTTTCAGGTGATGATTAGTGGAGTTTTTCTATTCATACTTTCCTCTCTAGTTATACTGCTGGACAGTTTTTTTTAATGATTTTTTGTCATTTTTTGGTCTCAGTCTTCAGGTATGTCAATTATTCTTAAGTTTTCTTTTCTTGATCGTTCTCCAGATCATTTGTTTTTCTGATGAGATCTCACATGCTCTTCTTTTTTTCATTCTTTATGCTTTGTTTGATTATTTCTTGGGGTCTTGTAACCCACTGGCTTCCTCTTGCCCGATTCTAGTTTTCAAAGAGTCATTTTCTTCCTTTAGTCTTTGGATCTCCTTTTCTACTTGGCTGCTTCTCTTTTCATAATCTTGTTTTTCTTGAATTGCTTTTTAAAAAGTTTTTCCTTCATCTCTCTTGTTTGATTTTTAAAGTCATTTTTGAATTTTTATATGAATTCTTTATGGGCAGATGACCATTTAGCTCTTTGGGATAGGAGATACTTTTTAAAACTTCAATATTCTCCTCTCCAGATGAACTTCAGTCTTCCTAATTCTCATAATAGTTTTCTATGATTGGGTTCCTTCTCCTTTCAGTGATCATTTTTTTGGGTAAGAGCTTATTATAATCACCACTAGTGCAAGGGTATGAAGGATGTGCTTTAGGTCTTTCTTCAGTTCTTCTCTCTGGCCTAGAACCTGAACCCAAGAACTCCATCCTCCTGTAAGTGGCGGCCATATCCCTGCCCCACTGCTTCTGCAGTCCCTGGGCCTGTGCTGGTTCCTTCTCACCCGCAGCAGTGTCTCAGCAGCACAGCTGGACCTGGCATTCCTTATCAGTAGAGGTTCCTTCAGTTTTTCCCAACTCAGTCCGACAATGGACTTCTCACACTGCCTGGGAGGTGAAAGTTCCTGTGGCTGGGACTGGACCACCCTCCAACCTAGCTAAGGCCTGCTTGCTGTTTCAGAGGAACTAATTGGGAGGCATTTACAATTCACAGGGGCCAGACATTAATCTGGTATCTTTCTTTGGATCTTCTCCGGTTGTCCCAGGAGGATCACTATTCTGTCCCATCTCCTATTTGTTTTTAACTGTTACATGTTTTCCCTGAGGTGCAGTTTTGTCTTATTTGGGAGGGAAATATGGAGAATTTGGAATTTTCTGACCTACTCTCTGAATCCTCTCCCCAGGAAATTCTCTAAGATTCTTAAGTTACATATAGTGGCTACCTTCATTGGGAAAGCGTGTTTCCTTCAGAGATACAATCACAGGTTTTTTTTTTTTTTTTTTTTTAAACTCTCTAGTTAAATGATTCCTGTTTAATTAATCATGCATTCTCAAAGGTTGTCAGAAGAGTATAAGCTCTGATGGGCCCTCCCACGCAATATAGGCTTTGAGTGTAAGCTTAGTGGGCTCAAGTGAATGGGGAGAGGCCATGTTTCCTAGGAAGATGGAAACTTTAGCCACTAATGCTCTCAGTGACCCTATGTCAAGACACAGAGGACATGCAATCTGTGTAGATGAAGGGGATACTTAGATTTATCAAAGAAATTATTGATCTTTAAAATATTGTTCATTTTGCCTATTAGATGGAACCCTAAACAGCTCACAGTAATAATAATAGTCCTCATAGGTTCTCCAAATAAACAATCATCACAGTTGTCATCATAATTGCTTCCTTTCTGTGGCAATGCTGTGTTTTTCCTCCATAGGAAACAGTCAGCCTTTCCCAATTATAACTACTTAACAGCATATGATAAAGGGCATAGTTTCAGTTAACTGGCACAGTCTGTCAAAGTGACTTACCTTCTGAGCATGATATTAAAAATATATCATGGTATTACATTTTTAATTTGATATGTATTATGAAGTGTCAAGTTAAAGATTTTATGTATCACATTTAATAAAGTGATAGTTAATAGAGTCCATTTATCTTGGACTTTATAAATTTAACAATGGAAGAGTAACACTGTATAGGACTCCATGTCAGCTAAAGACCATTGGGACTGGAAGAGACATTAAGGATCATTTAGCATTACTTCCTTATTTTATAGGCAAGGAAATTAAGACTCATAAAGGTGAGGGTATTTTGTCCAAGGTCATGCAAAGAATTAGTGTCTGGGCCAAGGCCAGACCTTTTGACTCTGAATCCATTGCTCTTTTTAGTACACTCTGCTGCTTTTGATCCTAATTTAGGGTGGATCATGGAAAGTAGAACACATATTTATTCCTTTTATAGAATACAATGTGATATAGTTGAAATATTGACTTTTGCAAGTTGAGCTTTTTTTTTCAGCCTTAGATCTTTAACTTAATGTTTGTGTGACCTGGATAAATCCAATTGGATCTTCATTTAATTCAGCTCAATTTTTTTTTCAAGTATCCACTATATAGGGTATTCCAAAAGTCTTACTGAAACTTTAGGCTTTAATAGTTTCAGAAATACGCAAAGGTTACATATTTAGAGAAAACATCATTTAACATGTATTTATGTAAATGTGTTTTGTACTTTTTAGCTTTGAAAATTTTTAATAATACATTTCTAATTTTAATTTTAGCAAGATAAAAACATGCTGTCATTATGAATTATGTGTGTAAGAATTTCTGATAGATATTTGCTCAGACTAGTGAATCAGAAGAGGAGATCCTCTTACTTGACTACTTCAGACATCTGATTTATTTCCATTTCCATTTTGGTGGAGTTACATCAAAACTGTTGTGTATTCATCAAAACCCCATACTTTAGACGATCTTAATGCTAACATTAGTTACTAAGCAGCATCTGATGAAAATTTTTAGGAAATTCATATATCAACTGGAGCAGTGTATAGCATAAGGAGGTAGTTAGGGAGAATTTTAAATAAGAAATAGAAAAGGACCCACATGTACAAAAATGTTTGTAGAAGGTCTTTTTGTAGTGGCAAAGAATTGTAATGTGAGTGGATGCCCATCAATTAGGGAATGGCTGAATAAGTTATAATATATGAATATAATGGAATATTATTGTTCAATAAGAAGTAAAAAGCAGGCAAATTTTAGAAAAGCCTAGGAAGACTTATATGAACTGATGCTGAGTGAAATGAACAGAATCAAGAGAACATTGTGCACAGTAACAAGAAGATTATGTGATGATCAACTGTGACGGACTTGGCTTTTCTGAGCAATGCGGTGATTCAAGATAATTCCCATAGATTTGGGATGGAGTATGCCATCTATACCCAGAGAGAGAACTATGGAGACTGAATGTGGATTGAAGCATGTATTTTCACCCCTTTTTGTTAGCTTGTTTTTTCTTTCTTATGGTTTTTCCCCCTTTTGGTCTGATTTTTCTTGTACAACAGGACAAATACGGAAATATGTGTAAAAGGATTGTACATGTTTAACCTATATCATATTGCTGTCTTAGAGAGAAAGGGAGAAAAGATTTGGAACACAAAATCTTATAAAAATTTTGAAAATACTATCGAGGAAAATAAAAAAAAAGAAAAGAAAAAGAATATACTGAAATGTTATATTCTAGTTTGAACCAGGATTTTAGCATAGTCTTGCATGGAATCATTTCCCAGCCTATTGTCTGGTTTATGAGTTTTTCCAACTACTCTTTTGAGTTCACTATAATAGCTATAGATAAAGAGAAGGAACCAAAATTAGGCATAGCCAGTAAGACAAATGTGAATAATGAATCATCAATTTTTCCCTAAATTTGACAACTGTAAGATTCCCCCTAAGCATTTGTGGGTGTTATTTGGTCATCTTTTACTTTTAATGTTCATTATTTCAGGAACAATGATGGGTTTTGATTTTCATTCCCATAAACCTGCCACATATTTCTGGAGCTTGGAGTTCATTCAAATTTGAATGTGGATGGGGGCTATTAATTCATTTTTCTTTTGTAACTTTGATATATATTCAGAGCTATCCAGGCAATTAGAACTATTGTAACAATTAGAGCTATTCAAAAATAAAAAAGACTGCCTTAGAAAGTAGTGGGTTTCCTCTTGCTAGAGGCCTTCAAACAAAAGCTGTGGGGATGCCGTATAAACAATTATTTTTTGTATTTGAGTTGTATTAGATGCTCTCTGAGAATCCCTTCCAGGTATAAAATTCTGGGATTTGATGCCAGATTATGGCTGTAAAATTCTTCTATATATACATGGTACTGAGTTAAAATTCCCTCTTTGTGCATGTAAATGTTATTAAAAAAAAAAAACAACTACGAGACGTTGTCTTTCTGAAGATTTGGACTAAATACTCTAATTTCCACTAAACTTGCTGCAGATCTTGATGGAAATAGAATAGATTCTGTGGAAGAGTCTTTTGAGCAATAAAATGGAAACTTTGTCTAATCTCAAAGAGGTTAAAAGCATATTTCTATTATCAAATGATTCCTTCTAGCATTGTTTACTTGACAAAATGATTTTACCCCATAGAAGCATAATTCTAATTGTGAGTCTTTGTGAAAATAAGTGATGTAAGTATGAAGTCTTTTAAAATCGGTTAACTGGCTAAAGATACCATTTCTAATTGCCAGCAGCAATTAGAACCATCTGTTAAGAATTCCGTGGGTGCCTGTTACATGATAAATGTTGGACTTGTGCTATGGAGATGCCAAAGAAATGGAAGAGGTTGTAGTTCTTGTCCTCCAAGAACTTATACTGTAGACAAGAAGACAAGACACCCACATATGCAAAATATAAAAGTGTACAAAATGGTATTTGATGATGGCTAAATGATATCAGCAAAAGAAAATATGAGCATCATGGAGATAAATTAGATAAGACCTGACACTGACAAAAAAAGTAAAAAAAAAAAAAAAAAAAGACTCAGAGTCACAAACACTGGTGACTGGAATTATGGGAATGCCTTCAACAAGTAGAGGGAAATGTATGGAAAGGGTGAGTTTAGGGGGAAAATAAGTTGAATAAATCGAGTTTGAAATGCTTTTGGGATATCCATTAGAAAATATTCCATAGGCAGTTGGTCATGAGGAGCTAGAGCTCCGAAGTGAGATTGGGATTGATTCCTCATATGACTCCTAGACATATTATACAATCTATAAAAGCTGATTCTATTAGCAAGAGAAAGGGTCTATATATAGAGAAGAAGAGGACCTAAGAAAGAGTCTTAGATGAAGACATCTATGGCTAGAGAGTAGGATTCCCTTTTTATTATTATGAATTTGATAAAAAACCAAAAAATGTAAATATTTCTATATGCAGAAAAAAGGATTATATATGAAACTGGATCCATAGAGAACTCCAGCCATAATAGCTTCCTAGGTAAAAGACAGACCATCCTGCTTTTAAAAATAAATCCTATTCTAGCAAAACCACTGAGAAACTATGGTGACTCTTTCCTCAAAGAAACTACACAAAAAGTGAGTCAGAAACCTAAAGGTAATTGGAATAGGGGTCATCAGCAAAGTTAGGTTAGGGTAGCCTCCTAAAAAAATAAAGATGGACCAAGAACACATGTACCCTGGAAAGCTATGTGTCTGGAGCCAGCAACTTTGGAAGATTACCCTGGATGCCAAAGTTTACAGTGGTCGGAAAGCCCCAGTGTGGGGACCTCAGAATCTGTGGGAAGTGGCAGTGGGCATAAATCAACAAACACTGTGAAGTCACAGATCTTTGATTGAGATAGCCCAGATCCAGGGGCTTTGATGTCCCCAACATTGTTCTGAAATGATAGAGAGGACCTTAAAGATCCAGTACTCTGGACTTTAAAGATCCATCATTTTGGGAGGTGCAGGTCTGTTCAAAAAGCTAGATGACTTATGAAACCAAGCAAGACTGACTATCCTACTCAAAAGCTCAATAGAAAAATGGTGCCCGTCTTTTTAATAATGAGGTGATTCAGATCAATTCTAATACACTTGTAATGGAGAAAGCCATCTTCATCCAGAAGGAGGACTGTGGGGACTGTGTGAATCGCAACATAGTATTTTTAACCTTTTTGTTGTTGTTTGCTTGCTTTTTTTTTCTTTCTCATTTTTCCTTTTTGATCTGATTTTTTTTTGTGCAGAATGAAAAATGTGGAAATACGTATAGCAAAATTGTACATGTCTAACCTATATTGGATTACTTGCTGTCTGGGGGGCAGAAGAGAGGGAGAAAAATTTGGAGTACAAGATTTTGCAAGGGTAAATGTTGAAAACGATCTTTGCATAGATTTTGAAAATAAAAAAGCTACTATTTAAAAAAAAGAAAAAAGAAAATGGAACCTGCCTCTCGCACAAAGCCTCAGTTAATGAACCCAAAGCTAGAAAGAAAACATCAACCATTATAAAAACTTATTGAAAATCCTGAGATCCTCAAAAGTAAAGGAATTAATAAAGCTGTAACAACTATAAGCTGCTAAAACATTGGGTTTTCCATAAGGATAGCATGAATTTCTAAATGGATGGATCAAGAGATAAACATAAAACTCTTGAGGAAAGAATTGAAAAAAAGAATAAGTAGCATAGAAAAGAAAGTGGTAAACCTTACCAAGAAGTGGAATCCTTGAAAACAAGCATGGAACAAATAGGAATTAATGGCTCCATTAGAGGCCAAGAAAGATTAAAACAAAATAAAAATATTGGGAAAAAATGTAAGACATCTCATATTAAAAGTAAGTCACCTGGCCAAGAAGTCAAAGAGAGATCGTTTAAGAATCATTGGATTTCCTAAAAACTATGAATAAAAAAGCCTGGACCCTATATTTCATGAAATCATCAATTAATCCTGCACACATTTGTTAGAACCAGAAGACTAAATAAATATTTAAAGAAATTTCTATACTTCCTGAAAGGGACCTTAAAAAAAATCTCAAGAATGTCATAGTCAAAATCTGGATCTCTTATTTCAAAGAAAAAATATTAGAAGCATCAGAAAGAAGTTCCAATATCAAAAAGCTCAGTATCACACAAAATCTGGCAGCTTCTACCATAAAAGAAAAGAAATCTTGGATTAGAATATTGCAAAAGACAAAAGATATAAGGTTATAACCAGGAATAATTTCCTCTGTAAAGCTGAATAAAGGGAGATATGTATCTTTAATGTAACAGAAGACTTTCATACATGTCTAATGAAAAGAACAGAGAGTTGTAGGAATTTTTGTAACATAAACAGGAATCTAGAGAAATCTAGAAATTCATATTTACTTGATTAATTGAAAGGAGTATATGATGATAATTGTGCTAACATTCTAATAGGTTGAAAAGAAACAGATGTCTTTTCAAAACTTTAATGGTTTTTTCTCCTCAATTGTACTTTATTTTTTTTCAAATACATGTAAAGATGGTTTTTAGCATTCATTTTTGTAAGACTTTGAGTTCCAAATTTTTTCCTTCTTTCCTTTTTCTCCTCCCTCCCCAAATCAGCAAGCAATATGATGAAAAGTTATATATGTACAATCATTTTGAACATATTTCCTTATTTGTCATGTTGTGGAAGAAAAATAAGACCAAAAAGGGGAAAAAACCTGTGTGAAAGAAAAAGATGTAGATGGAATTTTATCGAGAATACTTACTGGCCAGGCTATGACATGAAGCTGAATGGACAGCCCGTTCATTTTGAACAAACACTGCATATGGACAATAAGCTGAGAAGGAAGAGTAGGAAGTTGAGTAGGAAGAAGAGACAGAACAGACTGGAATGTTGTTGAAAATCGTTCAGTTATTTTCAATGATTCGAAGTTACTGCCTGTTCCAAAAGCCCATCTTTTCCTAAAAAGACATTATTTTGTCAGAAACGTTTTATGGCTACAAGTAAGAGTGCCCAAATTTCTGAATCATAAAAATTGCAGGCGACACACTAGGCATAATTATTGTAGGCTGTATCATATTCATAATGATGACTTGTTTGGTAGAAGTAGGAAAGGCATCTAGGTAGCATGATAGCATGATAAATAGAATGTTCAAGTTGGAGTCAGAAAGACATGAGTTCCAATCTTACCTCAGACATTTATTAGCTACATGACCATGGGCAAATCATTTAACCTAGGGCTTCTCAAACTTTTTCTACTCATAATCCCTTTTTGCCCAAGAAATTTTTATGCTACCCGCGGTATAGACATATATGAAATAGGTATGCAAATCTAATGTTTACTGATAAATAATCATTTTGTGGCATTCACATTCAGTTATGCAATTCATATGGGATCACAACTCACAGTTTAAGAAGCTTTGATTTAACCTCTGTTGGGTTTTAATTTCCTCATCAGTAAAATGAAGATGATAATAGCACCTACTCCCTAGAGTCATTATAATGAATAAATGATATAAAATTTGTAAAGTGCTTAGCAAATCTTAAAATGCTATATAAATGTCACTTTTAAATAATGATGACAATAATAATGATAGCTACTTGTCTAAGTTTTTTCATCTATAAAATCTATATGTAAAATCTGTAAAATTTAGATGTAAAAAATCTATAAAATCTAGATGATCTCTAAAACCCTTTTCAGTTCTATGAATTTGAGAGATTTTATGGGAAACAACATGGTACAATGGAAAAATCATTGAATTTGAGACTGGAGGACCTGACTTCAAAACCCTGGGATGAAGGGGAGAAGACACCCAGTAAAGGAACAGGATGGAAAAATTTAGAGGAGTGTAACCTGGTGAAATGAAGAGATATTTGTTCTGGGCATTTTTCTTACATGCAATTTCTGGAAAGAATTGTCCATTTATAGAGAGGAGCCCCAGAGGCAAAGTATACTTTGAGATGTGAGTTTTAGGGCTGAAATGATCTTCCAGGATAAAGGGGTTTCTGGGACATGGTGAAGTCCAGAGGACTGCTGACTGTTGGGAAATAAAGAGTACTAGCTAGCTGTCCTGTGGAAGATTTATGGAACGACACAGACAAGAATCATACAGAATATGAGGGAATGCATGGATGGGTTTTGGGTCATACAATCTCTGAATCTTGGAGAATCTCTGCATTAATGAGATCAAGAATCCATCAAAGGAACTTTATTCATTTAAAATTGTATGTCTGGTGTCCTGAGTTCTTCAGAGAAAAGGTGTAATTATAAATATTTTAAAAAGATGATAAATATGCCCTATATTTTAAAAGGAGAATAATGAAAAGGAGGAAGACAGTAATAGATTTCTGTATTAGAGATAAGGGAGAAGAATGTGACATAAGAAGGAATGTTCATTCTACTACTTAATATAAAAACTTAATTTCAATATTGAGGAATTTTGAAGTATTATTTTACATTTTGGAAAGATAATACAAACTTATCTGGAAATATTAAAAGCATGAAAGTTTTGCTGAAATGGCTTTAACTTTTGTGAAGTGTTGAAAATCTAATGAGATCTGCAGTTCATAAATGTGGTTTAATAAGACTGAATTTTTATTCCTGGAAATGTGCTTTGTTTCCCTGGAAGTCAATTTGTGTGTTTTGATTGTTTCTACTGACTTTGGTTAAGTAACAAAAGCAAAGCAAAACTTCATAGATAACACATATTTACAAAGCAACATCCTGAATTAAAAATGTATAATACATTTTTACATATGGAGATATTCTCAGAAAAGTACAGAATCTATTTTTCCAAGTTCATCTGTTCACTTAGTTTTGTTTTGTTTTTTAATGTGGTGGGATCATGGTGTAGTGGAAAAAGCTTTGGGTGACTCCTGATTTAACAATTACCTCTGAGAAAACTAGAAAGCAATTTAGCAGAAAATAGGTTTAGGGCAGCATTTACTACCAAGCGCTATTACAAAAACTTGAAATAAATTTATGACAAATATAAAAGATCATATTTTTAAAAATTTAGAGAATAGAAGAATCTTTCATAACTATAGGGTGATAGGTAGATGAGATTGCTAAACATAGAATAGATATTTTCAAATACACTGAATTTAGAAGTTTTTACACAAACAAAACCAATGCAACTGGAATAAGAAGGGAAATTTATGAACTGGGAAATCGTATTTTCATTAAATATTCAAATAGATCAGGGATTTTATTGATTTAGGAGCTTTCTCCAATGATTTCAATGCTTTTAACTGATCCATGCTTTTAAGTCTGGTAGGATTCTTGTTCATGACCTCCTCAAAACTAACCACAAGAGATCCACCTTGTGTGTAACAAGCCTGTCTGCATTTCCCCTCCAAAATTATGAGAGGACCAGTTGAGCACTTTAGTTTTTCATCTGTCATCCCTTGCTCTTACATTAACAGCCCACATTTTCTGTCATGCAATTATTTGATTCCTCCTGGTCTTTTTTTAGAGTTCTTGATTAGTTATATGTCATAGCTTGTTCACACCCATCCTGTGATTCTCCATTGCCTTCTGTGTAATACCCATCTTTTAACAATTCTTTGGCAGCAATAGTTTTCCATGTCTTGCTATCATATAACAATACTGATAAACTGTTAGTATTGAAAAGAAGGGTTTTTTTGCTTTTACAGAAAGCATAGTTAGTAAAAGAGCTTTGTAATTTCCCCAAAGCAATCCAGTCTAGTATTGTACATACATGTACAGTACATATACACATATATGTACACACCTCCTTTTTAACTCTGGCCCCAGGTACTGTCTTTCCTGAATATACATATTATTGTAAAACTCTATGCAAGGGTTTTTAAGCTCGAGTCCATTGCTTTTAAAAGTATACCTTATAATTTTTCAATATGTTATTTAATGATGTTTCAATATAATTAATTTCCTTTGTAATCCTGTATGTTTTATTTTATGCCTTTAAAATACCATTATGTGATGAGGTCCATAGGCTTCACTAAACTACCAAAGGGATTCTTGGTACAGAAAGTTAAGAATTCCTCCTTAATAGTGTTCTTCCAAATGCGTATTATCTAGGTTATATACAGTCTTCATCCATTTGGTCTTTCTTATATGGATGAACAGGTCAACCCCCCTAGACTGCAGGACTTGATGCAATCAGCATAATGTTATTCATAAACTGGAATTTTTTTTTGAAAATAATTGGTAAACAAGATATAGGTGGAATTAACACAAATATTTAAGACCAAGAATCTTTTCCCAATTGACAAGTCATCAAATGATGAGAATGAAGGATAAAAATAATTGAAAAGCCTTAATAATAATATAAAAAGTTTATGAAAATCACTGATAATAATTGGAATGTAAATGAAAACAATTTAAGGTTTTACTTTATGCCCAGCAAACTGGAAAGATAACAAAAGGCAGAAATAGGTACTGGTGGAGGACTACGGGAAAATAGGAGCTCTAATACTTTGTAGGTGGAGCTATGAATTGCTATAACTATTCTGGATATCAGTTTGGAATTATCAGTGGGTCAATCAGCTAACCTTTATTAAGTGTTTACTATATTCTGGGCACTGTGCTAAATACTGGGGAATTAACACACGTTGACAAAGAGAAAAAATAATCTTTGCTCTCAAGGAGCTCACACTCTAATGGGGAAAAATATATTCAAGCAACTGTATTCTGACAAGATATATGTACGTGTGTACATATATGTTTATACATATACAACATGATAAATTGGGGGTAATCTCAAAAGAAAAGCACTAAGATTATGGAGGACTGGAAAAGACTTCTTACAAAAGGGATTAATTAAATTAATTAATTAATTAAAGTTGATCCAAAGACATTCCAGTTTTGGGTATATACTCCAAGGAATTAACAAACTGATATTTTGGATATCCATAGATGTACATATTATTGAAATATATTACAGATTATTTAAAAATATTTACATATTTTTATATGTACATATAAATGTTTTACATAGACATGTGTAACATATACACACCCATATATGTTCAAAGCAATATTTTTGTGACAGCAAGAAATCAGAAACAGAGTGAGTGTCCATATATTGGAGAATGTGTGATATTTGAATATAATGGAATATTATTGTGTAGCAAGAAATGACAAATATGAAGAATTCAAAGAAAAATGGCATCAGAAATTATAGTTGAAGAACTGGAAGGCATCTTTAAAACCATTAGGTGTGTTTCCCTTATTTCACTGATATGGAAATTGAGGCACAGAACATAAATGACTAGTGGGGGTTATGTGGTTAATAAATGTCTGAAAAGGAATTTGAACCCAGATCTCCCTTATTTCGACACTCTGTCCCCCACATCACATTGCCTCAAGGTGAAACTGATGTAATTTAAGCTTGATGGTGGATGAGGAACGGGGAGGGTATATATATCTACACACAAATACGTACACATAATATACATATAGATACACATAGTATAAGTATATATATATATACACACACACACAACAGATACACACACACACACACATATATGTAATACATACATAAGGTGTGCTGAAGCCAGTTTCTACTCAGTTAAATTTTCAGCGTGACTTTTATATCTCAGAAAGCAATAAATGCTACAAATCAGAATTTGATTTATTGTTTTGTTGATTGTCTAGATTTAAGAATATGATAAAGAAAATGTTTATAATGCAGATTAAATTTAAAAGTGTGTCCAGTGTATTTTTCCAAAAGTTGGCTGTTAAATATTTACCAGCATTTCAATGTTTACATATACATATCCTTATGCATATACATATATAGTACAAATAAATACATACACATACACACATATATACATTGTTAAAATTAGATCTTGTTCTGGTCCTCCTCTTCTCTCCCACAAACATACTTTTAGTGAGAATAGAAAATTTATAAGTAGCCAGTATAAAAGACTAATTAATACTAGGAAATAATTTTGTAAAAGGGAGCCTGGAAGTCATGTACAAATCACCTTAAAGATCAAAAGGAGCATAATTTACAAATTTTATCTCATATTAACCAAAAATCACATCCTAGAAATATGTGTGTAATCCAGGGAAGATAGCTACACTCTGCTATAAAAGATTTGGATCCCATATCTAAATATCAAAAAAAGTTCCAGATGTTTGCAGAATACAAAAAAGTGCTGGTAATTTTGAGATGTCAACATGTTAACTTTAAAGTTTTAATGATAATGAAATGATTTGGATATGTTAATGAAATAACCCCAAGATAGCAGAGATAAGATAGATTATCATTTTCTCCTCAAATCCTATAAAATGATACTTCCTCCCCAAACATTCTTCCTTCCCCATCAGGTCCGTGTTGCCTAGTGCTCCCACTCTAACCCATGGTTACACGAATTAGACATTCTCTGCTTCTGATCCTTTTTCTCAGATTACCTGCCTTTCTTCTTCATCTCATCCCCTGTCCGCAGACTGTGTCTACCTCTGTCTCCCCTCCACTGCTCTTCCATGTTCTTTACCCTCACATCTGTGGATATTCAATTGTGATTACAGACCTGTTTCTCACTGCCATGAAGCTCTTTCCTGTGAGAACCCAAAGAACCGGGCTTGCCTGCCCCCACCTGTAACTTCCTACACATGTACATCAAACACACATATGTACATGAACACACACACACATACATCAGGAGGGAGTCTTGAAGTGAACTGGATTTAAGTGAGAGAGTACAAAGTCATCTATCTCCTTCTTCAGTCACTGGAGTGGAAAAACATAGGGCAGGACAATTGAAGATGGCCCCAGACGCATATAAACAATAATTACAATAAAAGCAAATGGAAAAAAAATGGAAACCCATTGTTCTGTATCTGTGATGACCTGGTCTTGGTGGAAGAGGAAAAACGAGGGAAAATAACCTCTTTTCTTTTTGGGGGGTGACAGAGTACCACAATTTCTGAATGTTATATGTTGCATGTATTGCCAAGTATGGTTACTATTGTCACTTGTTTTTACTTAACTCTTTTTATCTTTTTAAAAAATATTCCTTTTTATATATTTTTTTTATTTTCAAACATGTGCATGAATATTTTTCACCTTGTGAAAAACCTTGTGTTCCAATTTTTTAGTGTTCCAATTTTTTCCCCTCTTCCTCTCCTCCCCTCCCCTAGATGGCAAATAATTTAATATATTTAACTGTTTTTCTTGAGTGCAAAGGGAGGCTCATTGGGTGAGTAGGAAAGACTTTGATTAGAAAATAAAAGATGTTAATTAAACTTTTTTCAAAAGAAAATGTAAAAAAATAGAAAGAATCTGGGTTTAAAAATCTGATGATTGAGTCAAATCCATTTTAGCCACTCACTATGTGACTTGATTAAGTCATGTGATATCTCTGACTTTCAGTTTCCCTCTATAAAATGAGGGGATTAAATTCTATATAAGGCCTTTTTCAGTTTTAACTATTAGAACCCTAAGCTTTTTTTGTTTAAGTCTGAATCTGTTATTTCCTCAATTTAGATTATACATAGCATGCAGATTAACAAAAAAAAAAATTTGAGGAAAAAAACTCAAAGAATTGCCTGGAAACTCTAAGAAGTTAAATTACTTGCTCAGGGTCACACAGCTTATTGTGTATCAGAGATAGACATGAACACAGTTATCTTTGATTCTGTGGCTAATTCTCTATCCATTCATTTACCCTATACTTCCTCTTTTTATGGAAATATATCTGGGAATTTGCGCAAGCAAATAACATATTTGTTGTTGGATACAAAACTCAACCACTCCATATTATTTGTTTATAACAAGTTTGGTGTAAAAGCTGAGGCAGGATAGAAATTGGACCCATTGACAGCTAAGTAGAAACAGAATAACTTAGCATAAGCTAAGCAGTAACACAGCATAAATAGTATTTTTTATTTTAAAATCTCATTTTTATTAACAACTTTTGTTATTATTTTAAATTTAAATACATGTATTTATTATATATTATAGATATGTATACATATCTATTTAATATGTTTCTCCCATTACTTTCCTCAATTGAACAACAATAATGAACTCTGAAAAGCAAAATAAACATCATAAACATGTGTAGTCCAGCAAACTAATTCCCACATTGGCTATAGTTGAAAATATATCTGTATCTTAGCATCTTAATTTTATCATCTTTCCAGCAGGAAGAGAACAAAAAAATTTTAAATACTCACAATTGACACAATTGGTTCTTGTGTTGTTATAAAGCAGTGTCTACTAGTTTTTGGTTTCATTTTACCCCTTGACAAAATCATTTTTTGATGTAATGTAGTCTTAGTCTTCTGTCCTCTTATCATTATTTCCTTGTCACAACATTTTTCAACAACAACGATAATAATATCATTCATATAGACCTTCAAGAATAACCAAATGTCTTACTTAAAAAAATCTCAAGTGTCAGAAATGCAGAGAATGTAACAAAACTCATTCTTTTTTGTGTTTAATATTGTAGATTAGGAGAAGGAAGCATAATTTTCACTGATGTTGAAGTATCAATTCAACTTTTCTCTTATTTAATTAAGGTGCTTGAGGGTATAGAATATAATCAAAATATTTTAGTGACAGTACTGATGATAATGCTGGGTTTTTTGTCTCTGTGTTCTAGACATTCTTGGCATCTATTCTGATAAGACAATATGTCTGTGGCTGCTCATTGGTGGCAAAATAGACTTCAGCTAAAGTTCTGCTCAGTTATTTCATCTTAGGAGAAAGAACCTGAGTTCTTAAAGGCTATTCCAGAGGATCATAAGTTCTGGTAGGTCCTACCAAGAGGAAGAGTCTTCACATCAGGGACCAATGATGGACCATTTGTCCAACTAAGCTCCAACTGAACCTTTCTCAGTTTGGAGAGGTTTTTTTCCCTAGAAAAATGCTCTTGTCTGGGAACATCATCACCATCATCATTGTCATCATTCTCATCATCATTATAATCCTAATATTTTCTTCTTCTTATAATAATAATATTATTTAAGTATTTATTTATATACTATATAATATTATATATATATATTATACATATTATATATATATATATTTTGGTATTTATATAATACTTTAAGGTTTGTAAAGTGCTTTACAAATATTATCTCATTTGCTCAATAACAACCTTGGGAGATAGGTTCTATTATTCCCCTTATTTTACAAATGAAGAAAACTGAAGCTTACAGAGATTGAGAGACTTCTAAGGATCACACAGCTAGCCAACGTCTGTGGTCAAATTTAAACTCGGGCCTTTTTTATTGCAGGTCCACTATCCTATTTACCATACCAACCATCTGTCTATGTTACTCAGGAATGAAGACTAGCTATTAAAATGCATGGGGTGGTATTCTGCTTCAGTGCAGAAACCATCCATAACTAAAGTCATGAATCTTAGAAATAATGAAGTAAGAAGTCAAACTGAGCTTTAATTATGGGTTGCATTGCACATTCTGCTTGGGACAAGTCTAGAGTATCTCTAACAAAGAAGCCAGTGTCCTCCGCTGTTTTAACTTAGATCAATTCATTTATTCAAATGACATTTCTTAGCTCCTTAGCTCCCAGCCCAGCTGCGAGGTACCATGAAGGATACAAAGATGAATGAAAGCTAATTCCTGCCTTGGATGAATTTGCTTATGGGGGATTAAGGCAGGAACACAAATAATCATGATTCAAGACTTAATATATGCCGTAAGAGAAGTGCAGAATGCTAAAGAAGATTGGCTTTGGAAGGATATGAGATTTGTGGTCAAATCTCTTTCAGACTTGCTGTGGGAATCCTCTTGCAGCTATTGATAAAGTGGGTTAGTTTGAGATAAGAAGACATTTGATCTAGAGCTAAAAAGACCTTAGAAGTCATTTGATCTAATCTTTTCATTTTATAGATGATACTGTTGGTACCTGGAAAGGTGAGGTACTTTGCCCAAGATCACACAGTAAGTGACAGAGTGAGGATTTAGAACAGAGTCCTCTGATTCCAAATATATAAACTCCTTCCTTTATACCATGTTGCCTCTCAGTTTGGTCATCTGTTAATCTGCATCTGCTTCAGAGAATAATCTTCAATCAAACCCCTACATATCTCCTAACCCTCCTTCATCTTGCCTCTTGGAACTAATTAAGTTGGTTCCACAGCTTATTTGATGATATTCCAAATTTAAACCCTTAGGGCAGTTCCAGATTAGATTTTCATTAATAATAATACTAGTAAGAGTAGCATTCACAAAAACTTGCAAGGTATTATTAATATATATATTCATTAATGACTATATTTGTTAGTATATTTATCTATTACTACGAACATTGCATTTTGTAATCTATTATTAATTATATTATTTAACTGGACTATTTATTATTTAATTATATCAAACAAAATGGGGTTTTTATTAATTGTATTGCATTGCTATATTAATCAATTCCTATGAGTATTATTAATGCTTATCATCATCATTATTTTAATTAGACTCTGAATCTGATTCACTGGTGTTACTTTAAAAAAAATAGTATTAGTGACTCCATTTTACCTTTATTCACCATTTCATAAGGCTAAGTTTCAGCTTCTTGTAAAATATCTGATTTTGGAGAAATCACAAGATTACTATACACCCCCTTCCAAATGTCACCCGATTTAAGGGATATCACAAAGCTGTCTCTCTCTACCTTTCACTTCAGTGTCTCTTGATGCTTCCACCAACCAGAAACCAGTTTTCTTAATCCTTATGATTCTATTTTCCTCTGTTTTCCACTCCCTTTAAATTGTATATTAGCTTTGTAGAAACCAATAATCAGTGTCCTTGGCTACTAAAAACCTGGGACTTGGTTTGTTTGTGCAGCCACATGCATTATTAAATAAATTATTGTCTGGATATATAGCTTTCTTTCTCTCTATATAACATTTCTTTATTCCATGGCAACAGTGGGATGAATTTTACCTCTGATGGGAATGTAGGCTGCACATCTGATACCTTACTATATATCTGGGGGCTCTGTAATTCCTTCATAGTTTCAATGTTCAGAAAAGCCCAATGATTTGTCCATGATTGCAGAAGTATTTAAGGTCAGAAGTGGGTTTTGATAGTATATATGTGGATATTCAGATATCAGATATGGATATTCAGTACTTAGAAAGTACTGAAATATTTATTATTTTTAATATAACAATAGACTCCAGAAGTTTGCAGTGATTCCTAAATGAAAAGGATAATTTTTTCACTGTTTCAAATCACTATTGATTAAAAATGCAAATTAAGACAACTCTGAGGTACCACTTCACACCTCTCAGATTGGCTAAAATGATAGGAAAATTTAATGATAAATATTGGAGGAGATCTAGGAAAACGGGGACATATATATATTGTTGGTGGAGTTGTGAACTGATCCAACCATTCGGTAGAGCAATTTGGAATTATGCCCAAAGGGCTATCACATTGTGTCTCTACTGGGTCTCTATCTTGAAGAGATCATAAAAAAGGTAAAAGGACCCACAAGTGCAAAAATATGTGTGGCAGCCCTTTTTGTAGTGACAGAATTGTAAACTGAGTGGATGCCCATCAGCTGGAGAATGGCTAAAGTTATGATATATGAATGTTATGGAATATTATTTTTCTGTAAGAAATGATCAGCAGGATGATTTCAGAAAGGCCTGGAGAGACTTACATGAACTGATGCTAAGTGAAATGAGCAGGACTAGGAGATCATTATACACGGCAACAATAAGACTATATTCTGATCAATTCTGATGGATGTGCCTCTTAAAACAATAAGTTAATTCAGGCCAGTTCCAATAGACTTGTGATGGAAAGAGCCATCTGCATCCAGAGAAAGGACTGTAGGGACTGAATGTGAATCACAACATAGTATTTTCACCTTTGTTATTGTTGTGTTGTTCTTTGCTTGCTTTTTTCTCCCCTCTCATTTTTTTTCCCTTTTTGATCTGATTTTTCTCGTGCAGGATGGTAAATGTGGAAATACGTTTAGAAGAATTGCGTGTATTTAACCTATATTGGATTACTAACTCTAGGGAAAGGGGAGATGTGGAGAGAAGGATGAAACACAAAGTTTTGCAAGGGTGAATGTTGAAAACTATCTTTGCAATATGTTTTGAAAAATAAAAAGCTATTATGAATAAATTTTTAAAAATATAATTTCTCAAAAAATTTGTTCTAAACCACCCACACAGGGAAAACTAAGTGGAAGAAGGCCTATTGTTCAAAGTACTATGTACTGCTGTATGACCAATCCACAGAACTTGCCCTTCAGTACCTATATTTTGGACAAATAATGCAAATGGGAACTGCACTCCGGCTAAGTGTCACAGCAGTTAAAGAACTGGAGCTGGAATCAGAAAGCCCTGAGTTTAAATCTAGACAGAGATATTGATTAGTTGTATAACTCTGGACAAGTCACTTCACCTCCATCTGCCTCAGTTTCTTTACTTGAGAAATGAGGATAATAATAGCATCCACCTCCCAGAGTTGTTGTAAAGATAAAAGGAGAAAATATTTGTAAAATGTTTTGCAAATCTTAAAGCACTATGTGTATGCTAGTAATGATAATTATTATTAACTGGACTCTAGAATTGAGTAGGAAGAGGAGAGTGTGTTGAATTATCTTTGGGAAATTACCTAACTTTTGAAGAGTCTCCAAGATTCTCTCTGAAATTAAGGACTGATAATATTCCTTTGGTGGTATTGTATAGTTGTGATTCATGAGTATGGCCTCTCAAAAATGGAGGTGCAGGGTCCCTTCCTCAAAGGGTACCAGAAAGATACAATGTGGGCATGAGAAAGAGAGGAATCATGTAGAAGTAGTGTAAAGGATGGCCAGAAAAAAAAGATGTAGAAGTCACATGGCAAGAATGAGTGATACCAAGAGATAACTTGCATCTTCCATTGGTAGCCACACAATGTCAAAAGTACATGAAGAAGATCCTCACTGTCCTGGGTAATTGATGAATTGATGAAGGATATGAATAAAAGGAGCATAAAATGGGAAGATATAGATGAGTTGTATCATTAAAAGAAATGCCCTCATTAATGAGTTCAGACATCCATTGGAGTATTATCTGATTCTCTTAAAAATCTTCAGGAAAGGAATTTACAGAAAGGACTGTAATCCAAAATGAATTAGGTTGATACTCAAATATTTCTTCTATAATGAGAAGAGGAAGCTTAATGTAATGTAATTTTAATTGATTTTTTAAAAAAAATTAGCAAGCATTTCTTTTCTCTCTCTTGTTCCTTCCCACTGGAAAAGAAATAAGATAAAGTTAACCCTTGTAACAAATAAACATAGTCAAACGGTCTCTTAGCACGCAGCTGCTTGGGAACTCATGGAATTTGGTATTCCATGTATTTTGAGGAGAAAATAATGCTTTATCACTTGATATTTGCTTGACACCTGTTCCATTTTGTCTTGGTTGAGCAGTAGGGATGTGAGCTTAGCCAATATGCTGCCCCACCCCGCCACTGCTGCTATTGCCCTTTGCCATGGGCAGTGAAGGCCATGGTGGGCAGGACAGTCAGGTTGGAGGCCACAAAGCTGAGGACGTGCCTGTCTGTGGGCAGGTCCTGGGGCATTTCCTGTAGGATGATGTGGCTGCAGTGTATAGTCATACCTTCTGGAACCAATCAACGAGTGTCAAGGTACCACTGTACCTTTGTTGGCCATCTTAATGCCATTTAACATTTGTATTATTTTCTTGAGTCTAGGACTATCAAGAACATGTTTCTTGGAGAATCAGGAGGCAGCAAGGGGCCTAGTGGATAGAATTCTGGGCTTAGAGTCATGAAGATTTGGATTTAAATCCTAACTCTGGTGACCAAAGGTAAATCCGAGTCTTGATTTCTTCATGTGTAAAATGAGAACTTATAAGATCATAGATTTAGATTTGGAAAGGAACTTAGTGGCCATTAAGTCCACCTTCCTTGTTTTACAAAAGTGATGAACCATAGAGAGGTTAAATGACATTCTCAGGATTATCCCGATATTCAGTGTCCGAGGTATCTTTGACTCCAAGCCCAGTTCCCTTTCCATTGCATCACTTTGCTATTTAGTGAGGTTGGACTGGGACTCTAAATTTGAGTCTGCAAACCAGCCTCTGGAAAGACTTATTCTGAAAGAGGAGATAAGTGAAGGAGTCAATGAAAAATGAAATATAAATTGATATAAAAAGATTGCCTCATCAGTATTTAACATATACTCAATATAGGAAACAGAATAAAAATTTTGAATAAGAATGAATTCTCTGGACATCATGTGGCATTAATTATTTTCTGCTTCAAAGATTGTGTCCTTCTCCCCCTATGAATTCAATGGTCACAAAGATCTAAGTATAATGACATTAACTCTACTTTCTGTCTCTACCTCAGATATTAGTCCCATCCCCTGCTCTATAATGAATAAAATATATATAAATATCTGAACACATGTAAAATAAATGCTGCTGTTTAATGTCCTCAATTTAACTATGGATAGATAAATAGATAATAGATTTTAAAAAAAAACTTTTGAGAACAGAACAGTTTAGAGATTGGAATAAGAATCTCATTATTAACACAGTTGTATAAGTCAATGAAATATAAGTTCCATATCAAAATCTATTAGAGAATTGTCATCTTGGACTCTCCGAAATTCACAGATAGAGCTAATGCATTTTTTCTCCTTAGAAGTCTTCAAGCAGAGATTAGATAGTTATTTGGTGAGTATGTTGGAATGGAGATTCATTTTCAGATACAGATTGGACTAGATGGTTAGTGAGGTTCTTTCAGACTCTGGAATTCTATGATTCAGTGATCAGACTATTACATGATATTGTTACACAATATTGCCATATTGGACCATACTGGCAATCATCCCAAATTTGAAAAAAAACTCTTTTAAATGGATCATTGCAAGCATGTCCTTTTCAGAGTATAAAGAAGCTTACTTGATATTATTTGATCTTAAGACTTAAAAGTTTGGATTTTCCATTTTTTTTTTTGATTCTTACATAAAGGCTGGCAGCTGGATCATACTGAAGGTAGGCTAAATTCGTGAATTTTCACTGTTATGTACTCAAAGGCTTTTACATTTGCTATAGCTGAAATATTTAAAATTATATTTCATTTGGAACCTGATCACTTTTTTTTCTACTTGAAATTCTGAGTATTAATTTGTTATATAACAAATTTATGCTCTTCTTCCATAATATTAAAAGTAGTATAACAAAACTTCCTCATTGAATAGGTCAGTCTTCTGGATTAGCTGGTAGGCTATTTCTTGAAGTACTAATGGTTTTTTTTTTGTTTGTTTGTTTTCAATGTGCCCTTCATGATGGGAACTCCCTAGCATTTTATTCCCTTTAAGAAGGTTCTGAATGGCATTTAATCTTTTAAAAGTAGTAGAGCTTCATGAGAGCCTCTCATGAATATAATCCATTCATTACCTTTAGTGCCCAGATTCTGACTTGAGCAGCCTAAATTCCCAGTTATTTTCCAAAATGGGGAGTTCACAGGCTAGTTGACTTATAGATATATTGAGGGAAGCTTATCATAGTACTTGTTAGAGACAAGATAAACTGTTTTTTGTGTAGTACATTCCAAGAAGTTGACAAGGGAATTGATGATATATTGGAATATAGCACCTTGAGAGTAGGGATTGTCACATTCTTAGTGTTTGGCTCCCTGGTGTCCGGAATATAGTAAGCACTTAATAAATTCTTGGTGTTTTCATTGAGACAAAGCCAAGTGCGCTCTCGCTCTCTCTCTCTCTCTCTCTCTCTTTCTGTCTCTGTCTCTCTTTCTCCTCTTCCCCCCCTTCTCTCTCATGCTTGGCTTTGTCTCAATGAATATTATATATACATATACACACATATATAGTGTATATATGTATTATATACATATGGCATGTATGTTATATAATACACACATATAGAGAGAGTTGTTTTTAATTATATATATGTATATATATTTTTAAATCAGGAAAAATACAACTTCTTACCTTCTCATCCCAAGCCCTTCTTTCCCTCCTCACCATTAAGAACAAAAGAAACACAAAGCTCGGTTATATACATGTACAATCAAGCAAAACAACTTCCACAATTGGGCATGTGCAAATATATATCTATATATCTCACTCTGTACTCTGAGTCCTTCACCTCTCTGTCAGGAAGTGAGCAGCATGTTTTATCAGTAGTTCTCTGGAATGGTGCACTGATCACAGTTCCTAATTATTTCATCCATGTTAGTGTCATTGTAGAAATTGTTCTCCTGGGCTAGTGGGTCACTGGATGAAGAATATGCACCTAGGAGTAAGGTGGAAGAAGACTGGAAAGATATGGGGGATTAGGTCCAAAGGACTTTGAATGCTGAGCAGAGAATTTTGTATTTGATGGTGGAGGTGACAGAGAGCCAGTAGGGCTTCTTGGGTGGGGTGGGAGGTGGGTTAGAAGGGAGAAAAGACATGATCTGACCTTTAAAAAATCACGTTAGTGGCTGAATGGAGAATGGGCTAGAGCAGGGAAAGACTTAAGGTAAGCAGACCTGTCAGCAGATTATTACAATAATCCAGGTGCAAGGTTATGAGGGACTGCATTAGAGTGGTAGCTGTGTTGAAGGAGAGAAGGGGGCATTTTCAAGAGATGTAAAGGTGAAAGTAACAGACCCTAACAACAACAACAACAAAGAAATTGTTCTCCTGGTTCTTTTCACTTCACTCTCTATCAGTTTATACAGGCCTTCTCAGGCTTCTCTGAAACCATCTCCTTCAAAATTTCTTACAGCACAATAGTATTCCATATATATATATATATATATGCCATAATTTATTCAGTCATGCTCCAATTTATGGATACATTTATATATATATACCATAATTTATTCAGCCATCCTCCAATTTATGGATACCACTTCAGATGCTTATTCTTTTCTATTTAAAAAAGCTATAAATATTTTTGTACATCCTTAGAGTTCATTTTGTTTAGGATTAATTTATCCCTTAATCTACCTTCTTTTTAATTCCTGCTTCCTTGTTTCCCTTTCCCTTCTATTTTTCTGCTAAGTGAAATATATTTCTTAAATTTTTTTTTCTCAATTACATGTAAAATAATTTTTAACATTTATTTTTTAAAATTTTGAGTTCCAAATTCTTTACCTCCATACCTTTCCATTCTCCTCCTTGAAATTGCAAGCAAATTTGCTGTAGATTATACATGTAAGCAAATATACATTGCAAGTTATCTTTCTTCTTTCTGTTTATATTTTTGATGCAGTTGGTTATTACCACATGAAACCCATGGTATCATATTCACTTTCTGATAACTACATCCCTCTATCAATCAAAACTGACTTTTTTTTTTACTATAGTTTATTTTCTAAAAATTTAGAATATTTGACAATTTCCAAAAGGTCATCTAGTCCACATGACTTACAAAGTCATTTAGTATAATTGCTATTGTTGCTTGACTCTGAAAGATGTTTTTGCCTCCATCTAAGAGTCTCTAAATCTAGAAGTCAGCATTCTTAGGTCACAGCTAAAGAGCCAACAGATTGACCAGGGTTTGCTGGAGGATGGTGTCTTAAGAATAGAATGTGGGGATAATTAAGAATCCCCAGAATTTTATTAATAGAGATGCATGTCATAGTAGAGTCCTGAATATCAGTATACAAGTTCCACCTCTCACATACACATTGATCATATGATGCTGGACAAATTATTCAACCTGCCAGTACCCTAGGCACTTCTCTAAGACAATAAGTTGTAATGAATGTGGTAACCTGCATTAGTAACAGGAATTCCTCCGTAAGATCAGATGTAATTCTAGGTCTAGCCAAATAATGATGATGACAATGCTAACAAAAATAACAATTCACATTTATATAGGGCTATAAGCTATATTTCGTTGTAATTCACAAAATCCATCCTTCACAATTCTGTGAAAATAGGTAAATATTTTTCTTTTAGAATAGAATAAAATATTTTCATCTTCCCAAGTTCAAATCTGACCTTAGACTATTATTAGAGTCTGTGTGGTCCTAGGAAAATCACTTAACACTGTTTGCCTCAGTTTTCTCATCTATGAAAAGAGCTAGAGAAGGAAGTCACAAATTATTCCAGTGTTTTTGCCAAAAAGATCCTAAATGGGATCATGGACCTAAATGAGGTCCCGAACCATGAGTTAGAAAGACCATGGTAACTTGTCCTCAGCCAGGAAACAGGAGAAATAACCTCTGTTTTGGTAAGTTTTAGAATGGAAAGGATTAGATGAGAAATTTATTGTTTGAAAATGTTGGGCAGCTAGGGGGCAAGATGGATACTGGCCCTGGTACTTCCAATTTAACCTTAGAGAACCTTAGACAGGTCCCTTCATCCTGATTTTCTTACCACCACTGCCACCAATGCTGGCCATGAATCATAAAGCAAAACTACCATGACAGCCATTGTGAAACTGCATCAGACAAAATTTTAAAGAAAGCTCCTTGAAGGTAGAGATTTTTTCTTTTGTCTTGAATTCACTGTCTTTATTTCATGGCCTGGCACTGACTAAGCACATCATGTGCCTTCTTCAGATACTGACTGATGGAATGGAATTAATTCAACTGCAAAATAGATATTTCTCTCTGCATTTTGTGGTATTGATACAATTAACTCTCATTTGGGATCAGTGATCCAAAAACCCTGACAAAAGATAGTTTGAGGATTGGATAAGTAAGGCCTGTTGAGAATTTTTCATCCTACTTATATTTTTTAACAAATGGTATATAAACTCATTAACTCATCTTTCAGCCTTTCACACTTGAGCCAAAATGTAATTATGGTTCAGATTTTGCCCACATTTGGGGCCAGCCATATGCAGTGATCACAAGTGCATTAAATGAAAGGTGAATGCTATTATAGCTCTTAAAAATGGAGCTTAATAAGTTTTGTAATTATAGGGCAAATCTATGCAAATTGCAATTTTTATTAGGTAATTTCGTATCTTCATTTAGGCTCTAATCATCTATTAGGCTTGTGGCAGGCTGCTCACGGCTTCTATTGAGAAAGTTCTTTGGCATCTTTTCTATTTTGTTCCTTATGAAGAATGAGAATGAACTGTATTTTCTAGCAAAATGGTCCCCAAAAATCTGCTCTTGCTTTTTCTTCCTAACTGTATTACAAATAGGAAGATCCATTTGTCATTAAATTTCAGCTAAAATATATAATACAATCAATACAAATTTTATTCCTGTAAAAACTAGGAATGAAAGAAAAATATATCCATGCAAAAATTTCTCCTAAAATTGAGATTTTTATAATTTAATGTATTCTTTGCTTGAGTCATAATATTGGTCCTGAACAAATGAGCCTTTCATTTCTGAAGACTCACTTGGTTAGATTTTTGGCCCTAGAAGCAAAAGGTGCTGTTGGAATCTAAAAATGTATAGCTCATATTTTTAGTGACTGTAAAGAGGTAATTCTAGGAGTTAGACATATTTTCATGAATTGCTTAAGGCTAGGTTGAATATGGGCATTAGGCCAGATTTATAGCATAAGGCCTCCTGGATATCTTCCATTCCTCCCTTCCTCCCCCAAGGTCCATGAATAGGACTATCTATTCAAATTCATCCCTTCTCATTTATCACAATCTACTAGTTCAAGAGAGATGCCATGAACTCAAAACAGAAAGCATTTAATGGACTATAATGAGAAAGAATCCCCTATACTTCAGAGGTCACAGAATGCTCACATTTCCATGTGTCCAGGAAGAGAGGGACCTCTTCTTAGGCAATATGTTCTCAGAATTGCTTTTCTGACTGAACATTTCACCCATTGATTCAGTATCCAAGCAATCCACTGGCTTCCCTCTATGTCTCAAGGTATCCATCTCATCTGTTGATATGTCACTTTTATCAGTCAATAAAGCCAGTCAGTAAATATTTATTATGTGCTAGACACTGTGCTAAGCACTAGGGATAAAAATACCAGTTAAAAACAAAGACAGTTCCTGCTTTCAATGGGACAAAAAATCTAATTTTCTCCCTATTTCAGCTTTCTATGATCTTTTGTGAAACTTCCCTGGCCTTGGACCATAAGTCATAGATCGTAGATTTGAGAACCATAAGGAACCTTAGAAATAACACTGTCCAACTAAAACATGTGTTGTGCCAACTGGCACACTTTCAGCTCTTTCATCAGTCCAGTGATCAGCAAAGGGGAAGAAACAACCCCCCCAATCAGTCTTTTTCCTACTCCCCCTCAATTGGAATGCTCCAAGACTGCTAGAGATTTAGATGGGGGTGAGTAAATTCTTTCAAATGCCATTCTTAGTAGATAGGATTGTGCAAACACTGCTGCAGATGCCCTTAGCAACAGTAGAAGGCCAGGACATAAGTGGTGACCTGTGCCTTGTTATCCCTTCTTATAGATTCATGGTACCATGCATAAACAATTGTTGAACATTCAACTTGTATGTTTTTCCATGATTAGAAAGCTGTATGATATCTAGGGATGAGATAAAAATGACAGTGGCTTTAGATGAGGGCAACTTTTTATGTAAAATTAAAATGTTAGCTGATCTATTTGTGATTTTTTCTCACTAAATTAATTCACAGAGATTGTTACTTGAAAGCAGTCTCATCTGTATCTCATCATAGAGACTGGCTGAAGATTGTGTGCTCAGAAAACATACAGAAGTTCTAAAAGACCAAGCTTGTTATATTTACTAAAGCAATTTAATCTGGTGGAAGTATTTGGGTTATTCTGGACTACATTAATTAGGATTTGGTATCATAAAATTGTTAGTACATTTGCTTTGTATATGGATGTTTTTATAATATGAGAAGTGTACCCCTGCACCTTTGTTCAATTTCATGCCAAATATTGCATCCCTGCACAGGTGGTAGTCAAAGCATCCTAGCATCCTCCAAAGATAGAACCTATATTTCTACAGAGAACTCATTCTTTAGTCTATTAAACCCCTTTATTTCTACCTGATAACAAAAATGGACCTTTTTCCATCCTAGTAACAGGCTACCGCACTGTGACATGTTAGGACTTTCTCCTGAAAATATTGTAAACAGAATAAGGCTGTAATATTGATGACAATACCAATGACATCATGTATTCTGGTGGGTAGGTAAACACAGAGATTTACTTACTTTGCTTTTAAAGACCTTTGTTGTTATGAAATACCAGTTAGATTTTTTAAAAAAAACTTTCAGATCAACAAAATAGAAAATTTTGATTATATCAAATTGAAAAGTTTTTGTACAAACAAAACTAATGCAGACAAGATTAGGAGGGAAGCAATAAACTGGGAAAACATTTTTACAGTCAAAGGTTCTGATAAAGGCCTCATTTCCAAAATATATAGAGAATGGACTCTAATTTATGAGAAATTAAGCCATTCTCCAATTGATAAATGGTCAAAGGATATGAACAGACAATTTACAAAAAAATTGAAACTATTTCTAGCCATATGAAAAGATGCTCCAAGTCATTGTTAATCAGAGAAATGCAAATTAAGACAACTCTGAGATACCAGTACACACCTGTCAGATTGGCTAGAATGCCAGGGAAAGATAATGCAGAATGTTGGAGGGGATGTGGGAAAACTGGGATACTGATACATTGTTGGTGGAAGCCAACAAGCCATTCTGGAGGCAATTTGGAACTATGCTCAAAAAGTTTTCAAACCGTGCATACCCTTTGATCCAGCAGTGTTTCTACTGGGCTTATATACCAAAGAGATCTTAAAGAAGGGAAAGGGACCTGTGTGGGCAAGAATGTTTGTGGCAGCCCTTTTTTGTAGTGGCCAGAAACGAAATTGAATGGATGCCCATCATTTGGAGAATGGCTGAGTAAATTGTGGTATATGAATATTATGGAATATTATTGTTTGGTAAGAAATGACCAACAGGATGATTTCAGAAAGGCCTGGAGAGACTTACATGAATTGATTCTGAGTGAAATTAGCAGAACCAGAAGATATTATACATGGCAACAATACTATATGATGATCAGTTCTGATGGACGTGGCCATCTCCAGCGAGATGAACCAAATCAGCTCCAATAGAGCAGTAATGAATTGAACCAGCTACACCCAGCGAAAGAACTCTGGGAGATGACTAAAAACCATTACATAAAATTCCCAATCTCTCTATTTTTGTCCGCCTGCATTTTTGATTTCCTTCACAGGCTAATAGTACACTATTTCAGAGTCCAATTTTTTTTGTACAGCAAAATAACTGTTTGAACATGTATACTTATATTGTATTTAACTTATACTTTAACATATTTAACATGTATTGTCAACCTGTCATCTGGGGGATGGATGGGGGGGAGGGGAAAAATTGGAACAAAAGGTTTGGCAATTGTCAATGCTGTAAAATTACCCATGCATATAACTTGTAAATAAAAAGCTATAATTAAAAAAGAAAAAAGAAAAGCTAGGTGGTGCAGTGACCAGAGCGCTGGGCTTGGAGACTAGAAGACTCAACATCTTCAAGAATTCAAATCTGGCCCCAAACACTTACCACTTGCCCCCAGGCAAGGCAGTTGACCTCAGTTTCCTCAACTGTAAAATGAGCTGGAGAAGGGAATGTTAAACCACTTCTAAAAAAAAAAACAAAAAACAAATGGAGTTGCAAGGAGTCAAACATGACAAAAAACAAAAAAATGGCTAATAACAACACGTGGGTAGATGATTCAACTTATACTTGGCCCAAAGGGGCAGAACTCAAGGCATGAATGGAAGTTACAAAGATGTAAATTTAGGTTCAATTGCAAAGAAAAACAAATGACAACTATCTATAAGGCAATACATGGGCTTCCTGGGAAGCATTAGGAGTTTTTAGGCAGGAGTTGGATGACCACGTGTTCAGTATGTTGTAGAAAGAATTACTTTTCAGAGATAGGTTAGACTCCCTATCTGCCACTGAGATCTTTTCCAAATCAGATTTTGGGACTAAGATTTTGACTGTTTAAGATTATGCTTGCATAGCAATCTTGAGTTTATCCAGAAGATCTGAATAAGGAATTATTCTGGTTACTTAGATATCCTACACTTAGTAGAAATTGACACAATTTACCACATGTGGACTATCAATTTTCTAAGATTTAAAATACAATGAAATGTCTTTCCTACTAATAGTACAATATGAATAATTTTATTTTTCTTTGACTTAGGAGGCATGGGTTTTATCTCAACTTAGGACCATCACTATGAATGTCACTGAGGAGCTTTGACAAAAGAAAAATTCTGGTTGTTTGAATTTCAGGTGTTATTATTCAGATATTTCATGTATTATTGATTCCTTAATACATTCATGTTAATCCTCCTTTTTAAAATCCCTTCAGATCATTTATTCTCTTGTAATAGAGAATGATAAGTGAGAACCATACAATCATCAATTTAGAGATGAATCCAGTTCATCCTTCCTTCCCATCCCCACCCCGCAATTTTTCAGATGAAGAAATTGAAGGCTAGAAAATAATTTACCTAGAATAGTACAGATAGAATAGAATAGAACTCTAGAAATAATTTTCTGTGAAATTAATTTACCTAGAATACATGGGTTAAAATTGGTAGAACTACCAATTTTACTACTAGAAGTTGAATCTGATGACTTCTGATCTTTCACTTATCCTATTTCAAAATACACTTTCTCCATATTTGGCAGAAAAGGATCATCACTGTGCCTAAAGCAGATTTAGTTGAATAGGGGTTGGAGACAAGGGTTGGTGGGAGCCACACAAAAGACAATTTAATCTTGTTGGGTTGCAAATGAAGGAACCAACAGTCTCAGGTATGGTTCACATGCCTGACTTCTAAAGCTCCAGGAAATGATGGAGAGGGGCAGTGCAGGGAATGGTACATACCAGGAAGGGAGTTTCATAGTGGTAGGGTCCTGTGGTTTGTGAATGGGGCTTGGGTAAGGGAGTAAGGTGGTTGTGGAATACAATATGAAATGTCAGAAGACAAGGAAATATGGAAGAAAATGCATTCCCTTGAATGTTGATGTTTTAGGACAAAACCTGGCTAATGCAATCATAGTACCATAGATTTAGAGTTAGAAGGGATTTAAAGTTCATATAATCCAATCTCCTTATTTTATAGACAAAGAAGTAGATATACCTGGGCTTAGGTGACTTAGCCAAAATCACGTGAGAAGCAGATCCATAGGCATTTATTAAGCACTTCCACGTGCCAGACACTGTGCTAGATGCTCTGGATACAAATACAAAGAATAAAATAATTCCTACTACCAGGGAACTGAAATAATCCGAGACAAGGAGTTCATACATGAGGTTACAGAGAATAAATGTATAACCAGTAGGGGTTGCTATGAGGCAACACTGTCTGTCTTGCCAAAGTGGATATTAAAGAGACATTGAAACTAGTTTTGATTGACTCTCTCAAATGAAACAAAACCTTTCAAAGCCTTCCTTTACCAGGTAAAATATGAATTAAAGCAATCTGGCTTGATTAAGAAAAATATATTTGTTTTCTCGACATTCAACAAACCCATAACAATTTTTCTGAAGAATTAAGTCTATCAATCAGTGGCTATGAGAATAAAAAAAAATCATGATTGAAGAGATAGAAGATGGGACTTTTCCAGTTGCCTGTGTTGTATTCAAACCTGGAGTTTCACTTGAGCTTTTGTGACTTCAGAACAAAAATGTTACAGCTTTAAACTGTACCATTGACATATTAGGCATCAATTATTCACATGTTATCTGTTTAAACAAATTGGATGTGACATTCATTTGATATCCAAGGGTTTTTGAGAAATGTTGGTGTATAAATGGCCCACCACCCTAAGGGTTTATTTCTGTATTGCCTCCATATTTGTCTTCATTTAATGCACAGTGAGACAATTTAAGGAATTGCAGCTGACAGAAGAAACACAGCAGAGTATTTTAATCTCTTGTTTCTTGTCTCTCTAGACACAGGCTGTGTGTGCATATTTATCAGTGGCATGAATGATAACAAGCCTGTCTCCCACCAGAGTGTTTATGGAGTTAATGTGTATGGAGACCAGGGTCTGATCCGCCATCATGGTCCGTGCTAGCTGCTACCAAGATGCTGCTTGCACATAGTAGGTGTTTAATACCTAATAACCTGATGACAGGTGCTGTCTTGGAATGCCTCGCAGTCTTAAATAAAGTACTAATGAGGCATTGCAAACACATTCAGATATATGTGGCACAGGGAACAGGGAAATGGCCTGAGAATCATAAGTCCTGTGTTTCAGTTTTTTCTCTGCCACATAATGACCTTGTAACTTTGTGCAAGTTATTTAACTTCTCTGGTCCCAGGCAAATCTTTATGACTGTAAGTTGTAGGAAAAATGCTGATCTGCATGGAGAAAGTTCTTCACCAGAGGAAGTACAGATATAGTTTTTAAAAAGACATAAATCATTATTGATCAGAGAAATGCAAATTAAAACAATTCTAAGGTACCACCTCACACCTTCAGATTAGCTAAGATGAAAGGAAAAGATAATGACAAATATTAGAGTGGATGTGGGAAAAGTGGGACACTGACACATTGTTGGTGGAGTTGTGAATTGATCCAGGCATTCTGGAGAGCAATTTGGAACTATGCCCAAAGTGCTATCAAATTCTACATATGCCCAAAGTGCTATCAAATTCTACATACTCGTTGACCCAGCAGTGCCATTACTGGCTCTGTATCCCAAGGAAATCGTAAAGGAGGGAAAAGGACCCACATGTGCAAAAATGTTTGTAGCAACTCTTTTTGTGGTAGCAAAGAATTGGTAAAGGAGGAGATGCCCATCAATTGGGGAATAGCTGAACAAGCTGTGGTATATTAAGATAATGAAATATTATTCTATTAAAAAAGATGAACAAGCTGATTATAGAAAGGCCTGGAAAGATTTACATGAACTGTTGTTGCTGAGTGAAACAAGGGGAACCAGAAATATTCTGTACACAAAAACAGCAAGAATGTACGATGATCAACTATGAAAAGCTTGGGTCTTCTCAGTCGTTCAGTGATCCAAAGCAATCCCAATAGACTTTGGACAGAAAATGACATTTGCATCCAGAAAAAAAACTAGGCAGACTAAATGTAAATCAGCACATGCTATGTTCACTTTTTTTTTTTAATCTCTCATGGTTTTTCCCTTTTGCTTTGATTTTTTTCTTTCCCAACATGATTCATAAAGCAATGTAAATTAAAAATAAACTTACTACAATAAAAAGACATACTTTGTATTTTGGAGGATAGCCTTAGGCCTATAGGTAAAAGCTAATATCTGACCTTGCAGAACCTAAAGAGTTCCTGATATTAGAACAGAGAAACATTAACCAGTTCTGTCTTATTAGGCAATAGTGTTAGAAGTGCAATCATATTTGAGTACCAATCTCTTCCTAAAATCAAAAATTGTGCAGTGAAGAATGTAAAATATTGATTTTTTTAGGAGAAAAAAGATGATTCACACCTTCAGGATTTCATCATCTGAGTGTGCCAGTTATTGGGTTAATTGTTCCTCAGTTGAAACCACAGATTCCTATGAAGAAATGGGATAAACAAGAAGCAGTGAGATAAAATATAAAGGTAACTGGCCTTGGTGTTGGGAAAGCCTGGATTCAAGTTGTAACTTTGACATGTACTAGCTATATGACTATGAGTGTGTTACTTAGTTTAGGAACAATTCACGAAGATTATACATTAGTAGTAAATCACCAATTTTCATCATCGAAGAAAGTTTCTACATTTTTGGAGGAGTTTCTAGAGTGATGAAATTATAAGTCTACTTCTTTTCCCCTTCCCACCTCCTTCATTCCACCAAGGAAGAAAACAAAAGAAGAGAAAGAAAGAAACAATTCAACATATTGCTTATACAGTGATAACTTGCATGCAAGAAGAAATCATCCAGGAAATATATATATTAAACATTCTTTTTTATTTTTAAATTTTTTTCAAAATTTGCTTTTATAAGATTTTGATTTCTATTTTTTTTTACTTCCTTCCCTTTTCCCTTCTCAGGATGGCAAACAATCTGATATAGATTATATATGTACAATCATATTAATTATACAGGAAATGTGTATATATATAATATAAATATAATTATATTAATAATTATTATATATCATATTTATTATCATATTATCTATAAATATAATAATAATTAATATATAATATAATAATTGTATATATATAATACAAATATAATTATATATATATATATATATATATTGCTGAGGCAATTGAGGTTAAGTGACTTACCCAGAATCACACAGCTAGTGCGTGTTAAGTGTCTGAGATCAGATTAGAACTCAGGGCCTCCTGACTAAAGGGCTGGTGCTCTATCCATTGCACCCTCTAGCTGTCCATGTATATTCTAAAAGAGAAGTAAGTTGATCATGTAATTAGAACAAGGAATAAGAGATGAGATGCCCAAATGCTGCCTTGAAATCCTATTCATGTGCTATTTAAGTTGAGGAGTTGAGGAAGTCACAAGTGTGCTGCATCCAGCATAAATGAATGCTGCCATTATCAGCTGGGCCCTCACTACAGCAAGGTAACCTTTTTACCTTTTCTTATTTCTCTTTCCCACTCTCCCAAGAGGCTATTTCAGACTTTTTCTTTTCAAATTTCCTGTACCATCTTTCCCCTAAAGTTCTTAGCTGAAGACTGTTTATATTTGATTAAAAACATAGAATCCACAGGCTGTGAGTTCCCCCTATTTTTCTAGTCTATATCTCAAAGCTCCTTAGTTTCATAAAGGATTCTTTTCTTCAGACTCTGCTCATGAGGTACCTTTCCTCTCTAAGGCTAATCCTTCTACTTGACACCTTGAACCATCTCCTATTTCTGTGGGCAGACTATCCCCACAAATATGATATTTCAGCTCCCATATCCATATCCCTATCCTGTAATTTACACGAGCCCTTGCCTTACTGCTGGAATTTTTAATTCCTTCAAAATTCAGCTCAAGTGGTATACGAGTCCCTTTGAACAGCTAGTACCTACCCCCAAATTGCCTTTATTTACTTTTTTAATATGTATATACATATACACATGTTGTATCTCCTGACAATAGCAATCTCCTAATAGAACAAAGTTTATTTCATTTTTGTTTTTGTTGTCCCAGATTTACTCACTGCCTGACACAAGTAGATTCTTAATGCCTGCTTGTTGATTAATTGATTGATTAAATACTAGGAAGTTCATAGAAAATCCCTGATAAGGCATGAACGACTCTTTGTTCAAGGATAAAGGAAATATGAGTGATAATGTTCTAGCCAGGAGATTTCCCCAGGTTTGCTTTTGTGAAGGGAGCCATATATTTTCATCATCTTCCCTTCCCCTCCTACTTTCCTGTTTTAGGACTAATGTACCATGCTCAGAGGCAGGAGTATAGAATTAGCTCTCCTCTTCTCCTCCTTCCAAAGTGTCAGATAGCTTCAAGGTATTCTTCTGTCTATTTCCACTTCAATCACCTGGTCCAAGTTTTTTATCGCCTCATGGTTGCATGCCCATAAAAGCTTCCTAATTAATCTCCCTGCCTCCAGTCTCATCCCACTCCAATCGATTCTGCACACAAAATGCCACACTGCCTGAAATATCACTTTTATCATGTTACTCTTGTGTTCCAGAACCTCGTCGCTCTTCTTTGTTCATCTGACAGAGACCAAACTTTAATCTTAGTCTCTCATTATCTGTCCCCACTTTACTTATCAAGCTTACCTGCTCTATGACATATGTGCCCTACTCTATTCAGAGCCATAACTAGATATTTGATGCTCTGGTCAAGTACTAGAATGGACACGAGCAACTATCATTTGAGGGTGGGGACAATGGAATGCCATTCATGGATGGTAGGTACTACAGCCCTGATATAAAGCTGCTCTTATAGAAGCCTTGGAGAAGGATAGAAAGCAGGGAAGCATAGAGAAATTTACTTCCATCTCATAGCTTTCCACTATAATTAGTTCTTTCTAAGTAGGTGTTAAGCCTTTAAATTTTTTTATATTACCACAGGATTATATTACTTTAAACTCAGCACCGTGGAGCAAAGCCCTGCCTGATACCCCACCAATTGTATCCAAATTTTCTCTTTACCCTCACACAGTACACATTCCTACCCTGAGATTTTTGCTGATGTGGTTTTATCTACCTTAAATATCTTTTTCACTTCTTTGCTGCTCTCTTATCTATATTTATCTTATCTATATTGGTATTTTATATACCAATAACTTTTTATTTTTCAAAATGCATGCAAAAATAGTTTTCAACTTTTACCCTTGCAAAATTTTGTGTTCCAAATTTTTCTACTTCCCTCTTCCTCTTCCCTCCCTAGACAGAAAGCAATTAAATGTAGGTTAAACGTGAAATTTTTCTAAACATAGTTTCATTTTTATCATGCTGCACATGAAAAATCAGCTCAAAAAGGAAAAAATTAGAAAAAACAAGTAAGCAAACAACAACAACAACAAAAAGGTGAAGTACTATGTTGTGATTCACATTCGGTCCCCATAGTTCTCTCTCTGGAATCAGATGGCTCTTTCCTTCACAAGATTTTTGGAATTGTCCTGAATTGCCTCATTGTTAAAAAGAGCCAAGTCTATTATAGTTGATCCTCATGTAATCTTGTGGTTGCTGTGTACAATGTTCTCTTGGTTCTATTCACTTCACTCAGCATCAATTCATGTAAGTCTCTCCAGGCCTTTCCGAAATCATCCTGCTGGTCATTTCTTACAGAACAATAATATTCCATAACATTCATATACCACAATTTATTCAGCCATTCTCCAATTGATGAGCATCCACTCAGTTTCCAGTTCCTTGCTAATACAAAAAGAGCTGTTATAAACATTTTTGCACATAAAGATCTTTTCTCTTTTTTTTTTTATGATTTCTATGGGATACAGACCCAATAGGGACACTGTTGGATCAAAGGGTATGCACAGTTTGATAGCCCTTTGGGCACAGTTCCAGATTGCTCTCCAGAATGGTTGGATCAGTTCACAACTCCACCAACAATGTTTTAGTGTCCCAATTTTCCCACATTCCTTCCAATATTTATTATCTTTTTCTGTCATCTTTGCCAATCTGAAAGGTATGAAGTAGTACCTCAGAGTAGTCTTAATCAATAGTGATTTAGAGCATTTTTCCATATGACTAGAAATGGCTTTAATTTCTTTGTCTGAAAATTGTCTGTTCATATCCTTTGACCATTTATTAAATAGAGAATGGCTTGTATTCTTATATCTTTGAGTCAATTCTTTCTATATATTTTAGAAATGAAGCCTTTATCAGAAATCTTAGATGTAAAATTTCCCCCCTACTTTTTCTGCTTCCTTTCTAATTGTGGCTGCATTGGTTTTGTTTGCACAAAACCTTTTCAATTTAATATAATCAAAATTATCCAATTTGCATTTCATAATGTTTATAAAGTTCTTCTTTGGCCATAAAATCCTCCCTGATTTGAGAGGTAGATTATCCCTTATTCTCCTAATTAGCTTATAGTATCACCCTTTATGTCCAAATCATGAATCAATTTTGACTTTATCTTTATATAACATATTAGGTGTTGCTCAATGCCTAGTTTCTGTCATATTATTTTCCAATTTTTCCAGCAATTTTTGTTAAATAATGAGTTCTCCCAGAAGCTGAAGTCTTGGGGTTTATCAACCACTAGATTACTATAAGTCATTGACTATTGTATCTCATGAACCTACTCCACTGATCCACTGCTCCATCAAATTTATTTCTAGCCTTGTCACTCCCATGGGTTTTTCCCAACAGCTCCATTCAACATTTATCTGTCTCCTTTCTTAATGCCCATAGAAATTACATTATGTGTCTTTTATTTTAGTGTTTGAGGCTCTTTATTATAACAAATGCTATATTAAATACTGTCTCACATTATTCTTCCTTTTACATCTCAGCAGGATATACTGAAAGGAATACTGAACTTGATGTAAGGAATGCAAAGTTCAAATCCCAACTCCAGAAATTATTCTTGTGAGAATGGATGATGAATTTTAGGATATCTTACAGTGGAGGGTCCCTTTAATTTAGGGCTAGACACTATAGATGGAGATCCTTTCCTGGTCCTAAAATTTTGTGATTTTGTCCTAAAATTTGTAACATGGGCAAGTTAACTTGATCTCTATAAGGCTCAATTTTCTTACTTGTATATACTGTACAGAGCTATTGAGAGTGGATACTTTATAAATAAATACAAATTATTATTGTACAAACCTTGTTTGCATTTTTAAAATATTGCATAATGGGAGAGTATTTCATTTGTTTCCAGAGCAACTCAGGAATGGAATGGATGTTTTAATATGAAGAAATAGTAGAAATGGCAACTGTCATTATTCCCCCTTCTGCTTAAGTCTGAGTCACAGTGACCTTGGTATCATTCAAACATTGACCCTTTCTTTCCAAGGAAGAAAAGGCTTCAAAAGTGAATATATATTAAAGCTGTAAAGTACCCTGCACCTGTGAGAGCAAAAGGAGCCTTTCACATTCCAAGCTCCCACACCTATTATGAATTTAGACTGTTTCCTTGAGTCCTACGCTACAGCTGGGGGCTAACATCTTTCTAACCAGATGCTGAATCCTACAGTCCCATGACTCAAACCTTATCCAGGGAGCCTCTGACTGGAGAAAAATGAATGCAACTCAAAAGGATCTTTTCCTGACTTGGGGTTTGAAACTGGGACATGAGCAAAATTTGGGATCTGCAGTTGCTTTGTATTTTACTACCCTTTTATCTAATCCAATTAAAATACTTACTAAGATAATATTCTCTTTTGTGGAGGTTTTTTGATTGTCACCTCATGCTGTAAAGGGAGGAAAGGGCCTAGCATCAGGAAAGGAAGATGAGACCAGAAATTGAACGAATCATACTTCCAGAGAGGTAAATAAAAGCTGGGAAAGTAATAGTGGGAAGCAGAAACCTTGAGTAGCAGCCATGTCTTCCGGGTCTTGAAACTGATGAATGTGACCAGTGGTCTCAATGGCTTCTCCATCCTTTTTCCACTGAGAGCTTAGATGTCAGACTTAATATTACATTGGGCTCAAGTGTGGTCTCAGATATTATTCTAGTTGTGTGACCCTGGGCACTTAACCCTTATTACCTCAGTTTCCTCATCTGTAAAATGAACTAGAGAAGAAAATGGCAAACTACTCCAATATCTTTGCCATGAAAACCCCAAATAGGACACAAAGACTCAGACATGACTGAGATAAATGAACAAAAACAACAAGAAAATAATGGTGCATAGTTCTTTTGTATCTCCTCTCTCCTTTCGCATTTAACATGGAACTAGACACAATAGCAGGTGTTCAATAAATACTAATTGAATTGAATTTTTTTAAAAAGGTAGAGGATAGAAAAAGTATTATGCTGAACATATAGTAGATACTGAGGAAATATGTCTTGGTTGTTTTATGGCGAATTCTCTTAGACAGAAATTGACTGCTAGACCAGAGATAGCTCTTAACTGAGATCTGAAAAGCTCAGTTCAGGACTCCTTCAAGCCCTCCAAAGTGCTGGTAAAAGAACTGCCTAGCATGTCACAGACTTGAATCTTGCTTATTGAAAAACCCTAATGCTGGAGATTTGCTGTGGCGGGTCTGGTAGGGTCATTCGTTAGCTATTGTCAGGAAGCAAATTGGAGTGGACTTCTTTTCAATGACAGGAATGAAAGAGCTGGAAACTTGGAGCCATTTCATTTTGAATTCATTTGTACATCTCACGCTCAGGTGTCACAGGAGAAGAATTTATAAGAAAAGATGAGCGTGGGGAAAGCAGACATGACAAGTTTAAAAAGTTCTGGCAGAAATACTCTCTGCTGATCCTGACCATCTTGCTCCCTTCTGGAAGATGAATGTTGAAGGGGGGCAGATGGATTTTAGATTTTCAGTTCACAGCGGCTTGCCTCATTATAGACCAGAGAAATTACACAGTGAGATAACGAGTATGCACATAGAAACCAGCCTTGTATATCAGCCTTACCTAAATACAATATGGAAGAATACATAAAATTTTTTGTGGCTCTGACATAAGGATTGCCTCTCTTGTATCCTCATCTGTTTCAGAAATTAACCTCTGTGTGCCTTAGTTTCCTCACTTACAAAACGTTGAAAATATTAGCACTTATCTACAAGAGGTTTAAGGATCAAATAAGATAAAATATGTAAAGTGTTTTGCAAGCCTTGAGGTTCTATATAAATAGGATTATGACATTTTAAGTTGCCCCACTAATTAGTCTGAAATTTGAAAGGGGGTATTAAAAACCTTCCTATTAAAAAAAGGTTTCTGCTTTTTCTTATTTATTTTCAAGAATTAGAGGGAGATCTGTGTTCTCATAATGATCAGGGAACTAAATCATTTCTAGGAGGTCTAGCCCCTCATTTTAATTCAATATTGGCTTGGAACTAGTTAGATAAACTTCTGCTCTTTACTTCACGGCTTTACACTTCTAACGGCAGGTATTAAAATACTGACAGCACTTCCTTTATCAAGAGTTTTCAGATCTTTTGCATTCTTGGAAGGTGCTAGATAAGTGTGAAATTCTGCAACCACAGTGCTTTTAGTATTCATTGATTTCCAAACACTAATGTTCCATGGGAACTGGAAAGATCTATATATCCTGTGCCTTTAAACAGGTGCCTTACAGAACTTTCTTCTGGATAATGGGCTAATCTGCAAGTGTGCTGGAAGCATAAGTGAACACCATAAATGGCAGCATTGATGGACTTAGTATGGCTTTGTTGAGATGCATTTGAAGTACCAGTTCATGGACCAATCCAGAGAGATGATACTGAAAAATCATTTTGTGAATGTTTTATTGCTCAGTTGAAGCTCCTAGGAGAAAATAACAATTGACTTAGAGATAAAATGCCTTTGTTCAAGCTTCTTTCTATACCTGGAATGGCTTTTTTCCCTTTTTTTTACTTGCCAAATTCCTTTGTTATTCAGTCATTTTTTAGTTGGGTCTGACTCTTTATGACCTGATCAGGGGTTTTCTTGGCAAAGATATTGGAGTGGTTTGCCATTTGTTTTTCCACTTCATTTTACAGATGATGGAATTGAAGGTTAATTGATTAGCTCAGGGTCACATAGGTAGTAAGTATCTAAGGCTGAATTTTAACTCATGAAGATGAGTTTTAAAAGGCTGATGCTTTATCCATAGTGTCACCTATCTTCCCGTCAAATTTCTACCCATCCCTTAAATCCTCAATCAAATTCTACCTTTTCCTTGAAACTCTCTGATCTCTTTTCCTACTCCTTATAATGTTTCCCTTTAGACTTCACATAATATTTGTTGTACCTTTATAATACCTTTATCATTGAGGCTAGGCACTGTGTCTTATCAACTTTGAATTCACCCAGGGCCTAGCACACATTAATAATAATATCACAACATGAAATAACTCTATACATAATAATAATATAATATGGAATAACTTTACATATCATAATATCAATGATAATTGACCTTCATTTAATGCTTTATTATATTTTTAAAAGTAAAATTAATTTTATTCTGGGTCTATGGGTCTTGAAATGAAGGAAATTCATTGATTAAGTACTTATGCTTGTTTTTTTCTAACATTTAGTAATGAAAGTTCTCTCTAAATGAGTGATTTTGTGGTAAGCTAGAACATACACATACACACACACACACACACACACACACACACGCTCTTAATGCCAGTGGAAGCCTCAGGGTGGGTGGAGAACAAAGGGGGTATTTGACTAATCTTTTATGAATCTTGATTTAGATAGCTTCCTAGATTTCTGTTTTTATATAGGAAAGGTTTCAGTCAGTCAATAAACATTTTCAGTAAACTCTTTTATGTGTCAACAATATTTTGCCAGTTTTCCTTCAAACAAGATATTTTTTGTTTCTACTCTCGATTCTAGGCTTTGAGATTATTGAGAATAATAATTGATTGAGGAGGTGAAAGAAGGGGAAAAAAGGAACAGAAAGGGGACTCACTCCTGTGGATGATTTTTCGAAATTTTTTGGACTATTTTCATGATTTGAGACTGAGAAATATTCCCAGTGTCTAGGAGTTTTCTCTTTCACAGAGATATCTAGTGTTTAGATAAAGGTTTTCTTGGCTCAGATAATAACAAAGAACAAAGGTTCCATTTGGTAGATATGCAATCTAAATTTCAGATTTAATAATTCTATGGATTATAAAACTTGGCTTTTACATTGGTACATTAAGAAGGTTAACCTTACTTTTGGACTTTTCTTCAATACTCTGTACAATGGGATGTCTTGTTTCTATGAGATGGAAGAGAAGGCCACTGTGGAGGGCTAAGATAGTTTTTAGAGCAGAAGTGCTTTACAAACATGACAGCAAAGGCACTTCAGAAACATTTGTTGTGTTTTCTTCTTTGGCAGAAAGTGCTTCAAGTTGCCATTTTCTTATCATATAATCTCACAGTTTGCTATTTTTCTTTTCTTATTTTTTTTAAAGATGGAATATACTTCATAATTTTGTACCAATATTGCCAGTTAAAAATTACTTTTTTACTATTTAAAATTTATTTATGCAGACATTATGTAATAATTGTGCATATTGTTTTTTGACTTCTGCTTTATTCATCCTAAAGGATATAGGTCTTTATATTTCTTTAAATTTTTCACATACATTATTCCTTATAGTGCAATAGTATTTATATACTGATTTGTTCAGCTCTTACCCAGTCACAGAGTATATTTGTTGCCAATTTTTTTTCCAGCTAGAAATAGTGCTATTCTAAATATTTTCATAGAGATAGGTCTTTTTCGGTCAACAACATTTTTAGGGTATAAACCAAATAGCAGAACTATTTACAAAGTCAAAAGGTAAGAATAATTTGATAACTTTTCTTGAATCATTCCAAATTATTTTCCAAAATGATCAGACCAATTCATAACTCCATCAGCATTGAATTAGTATGCCTGTTTTTCACCTCTTTACCAGTATTGATTTTCTGTTATCTTTTATTTATTCTTTACCAATTTGATGAGTGTGTTTTTAAATTTAAGAGTGTTTTAAAATTGATGAGATGAATTTTAAAATTTGCATTTCTATGGTTTTTAGAGGTATTAAGAATTTTTGTTGGTAGTTGTTGATAATTCATGTCTTTTTGATCAGTGATTTTGGAATGAATATTAAACTTACAGATTTATGATGTTAGTGGGATATTTCATGCAAAGCTTTTTCTTATAAGAGTAGGTGAGGGTAAGGAATGTATTTTTTTGTTTGGTTGTTGTTTGTTTTTGTTTTGCTTACATGTGGCTGGTGACTTTGCATAGCCCTCCCTTACTCAAATCCAATTTACTTGCATATCATGGCGTCATCTTTCTGATGTCAGGATTCTCTTCAAGAATTAAGGACAAATCAATAACAGCTTGTATTCCCAGTGCTTAGCACAGAGCAAAATAGTAAAGACTTAAATTCTCTCCTTGTCTTTCTCTCATCTACTTTATATCCTATTATGAATTTATCCCCTATCCATAACCATATAATCTTTTATTCTATTCTAACTCCTAAAGGATGTTACTTTTAATAATTATATCATGTATTTATTCATCGGTAACTATGCTATTTGGTATAATAGACTGGTCTAAAAGTACATTTTGACAAATGGCTATCTAGTTTCTCAGTGATCTTATTGACTAAAGAGTAACTTCATCAATAATCTTTTGTTCTTATGTTTATTGAAGATTAGATATCTGAATACATCTTTACATGTTTTATTTCCCATTCTGACTCTGCTTATGATTTTCTGGACATTGCCACCTTCAGTTTCAACTGCCTCACTGCCTATTCCTTATCCTGGAATATCTGTCCATCATGCTAGCTGCCTTCTAGCATTGATGAGTTTCTCCTGGATTTTTCATTTTTGGGGAATGAGCCAGGTTCTTTATTCTTCCCTGCTTCTGATTTTCCAGACTTCAATCCCTAACTCCTGAGTAGGTTCTCCTTCCTCAGTGCTTTTAAGCTCCCCTTTTGAGTACTGTCTTTCCCTCATTAGAGTATGTTACTCAAATGCAGAGACAACTTTTCTTTTTTCCTTATATTTGTACCCCAACATTTAGCTTCCTTGATTTCTGCAAAAATTATCTTGTAGTTGTATTTATATAAATCCTGGATTATATGGTATTCACTAGATTTTTGCTGTTTTAAATAATCTTCCTATCTCTTTGTCCTTTTTTTTTGTTAACAATATACAAAAATACTGGTGATTTTTATGAATTGATTTTGTGTCACAGTGTTTTGTTAAAACAATTAGTTTTCTTGATTGATTTATTACCTTCATTCTCTCTTTTTCCTATTTCTGTTTTATTTTTAATTGTTTTTATTTAAAACTTAAATGCAAAATAAGAAAAAAACAAATAGAAAAGAAAAGAAAAAAGAAAAGAAAGGCATTGTTGGGTGTCCAGCAGAACATCAAGAAGGATTCAAAGTATATAACAAATTTACATCTCAAGAAAGCATACATAATAATAGAACACATTGTATTTATAACTGTCTATCTTTTCTTCTTTGAAGGTTTTCTTTTGCTCATGTCTTGTGCACTTTTTACTTTATTCTTTCCCCCTCTCTTTCCCCCCAACCTTCCCCAAGCTGACTACAGTTAAGAATGGATATATTTATATATACATATACATATGCATCTGTCTATTGTATTCTCACACACATACATATATATGTGTATATATCCACATATACATATGCATAGATACATACATACACATATATTTAAAGTAATGTTAATTTGGCTATCATGTAACATATATATTTCTCTCCTGATTGAATCTTAGAAGTTTGATTTTGAGATAATGATTACTGCTCCTACTTTTTTTTTCTAATGAATTCTACTCTTGATCATTATTGGTTTTTTTATATGTATATATATACATATACATATAATTTTCTATCCCTGCTAATTCTTCTACTTTATTTCTCCTGGCTAACTTATCTTATTACTTAACCTCCCTGCCATGGATCCTCCCTTATCTTCTGCCACCCTTTCCCTCCCTCTTTATACCATTCTCATTAATCTACACACTTTATCTTACTCCCCTTAATCTAAGCACACTTATGTACTTCATTTAATCCTGTGATACCCTTCCATCCTTCTGTCCCTGTCCCATTAATATACACCTCTTGTCCAATTCCTTCTATATCTTGCATTTTCCTATCCCTTCCTCCTTTATTTCTTTATAGATTTTAGAATGTGCTTCTTGGCATATATATGTATTGTTCCCTATCTACCGCATTCTCAATATGAGTGGGATTCCAGAACTACCAGCCTTCCTTCCCCATCTAATCCTCTGTGTTCATTCTTATTCTTGCATTTCATTCATATAGCATAATTATTATTTTTACCTTTTCCTAGCTGGTTTTGCTTTTTAGAGTCACATTATTACCTTGAGTCTCTAGAATTTTTAAAATCTAAATCACTAATTTAAAAAATTCCCTGGGGTAAAGTATTCCATGTGGTGGCACTAAATTGTTCCTCTGTCACTGATATTGGCAATTACTCTCTGTCTTACATGCTTAGAGTTGCCTGGGATACTAGCAGGTTACATGACTTGGCCATGATCATTCAGTCAGTACATGTCAGAGGTAGACCTTGAACCCAGGTATTTCAGATTCTGAGCTTGATTCTTTATTCATTACAGTCATGTTTTTTTTTTCCCCATTTCATTCTCAAATTGGAGATTTTGTATTCACTTTTCCAGTGCTTATTGCTTTACTTTTTGTTTGTTATTGCTAGAGCTCAGCATGTCAAATATCAAGGGTAAATATGGACAACCTTACCTCATGTCTAATTTTATTGGGATAGTTACTAGTATTTCCGAATTGCAAATAAAACTGGCTCTGAGTTTTAGGTAAATGTTTTTATCATCCAAAGGAAGAATATTCCATTTTAAAATTAAGATAACATTTTAAAAGATTTTCTTCATACCTATTAATATAATAATATGGATTTTCCCATTTTGTTTTGAGATGATTTATTCTTGGGGTACTATGAGCAGTCATTAATGGTTTCTAATTTGTATTATTAGAGGTAGTTCTACACATTAATGAGATCACAAATACATTGAAATATCAAAGAATGATTTATTATCTAATGTTTTTCTAGTGTTATACTACCCTTGAATTCATGGCATAAATACAAATTAGTCATAATTAATAATTTTATGTATTTTGTATTCTGTTTGTCAGTATTTTGTTTAATATTTTTGCATCAATGTGTAGCAGTGAAAATGGTTTATTCTGAATTTTTGCTTTATCCTTCCATCTTCTGGGAATAAGGACCATGTTTGCCACATGAAAAGAGTTTGGAAATATATTCTCTATATTTATTTTTGAAAACAATTTTTATATGACATAGAGACTTTTAGTTCTTTTAATGTTTAATAGCATTTATTTGTTTTTCCATAAAAGTTCATTTGTGGCTTGCACAGTTTCTCTTTCTGAGAATGGATTATTCAAGTTAGTTATTTCCCATTTTGTTAATTTTGGTACTTTATATTTTTGTAGATGTAATGGAGGAGTACGGCTCAATGAGGGTCCAGTCTTTACAGCATGCACATGCTATTCTGTCTGGTACCAACCCAACCAACCCTCATGGAAAGCCTGCTTTTTTTGATATGCATAATATAGGGCCCTTCAGAGAATATATAGTTAGTCCATGATAGAACAATACTTATACCTCCCCAGGACTCCAGAGGATTAGTCTGGAATGGAGATATGGACAATGTATTTTTGAAATGCACTCCAGATGATTTATCATGGACTTTTCCCACATAGGATGAGCAGAGCATATAATAGACTCTGTCCTAAATTTCAGGGCATGGTGGGCATTTTGTGAGTGTTTTTTGTCAGTTTAGTGCTTGGTGAAGAAAAGCATTTGAATCAGCTGTTGAGCTGGAGAATGCTAAGAATGCATACAAAATGTGCACGAATGTTTGTGGCAGCCCTTTTTGTAGTGGCTAAAAACTGGAAACTGAATGGATGTCCATCAGCTGGAGAATGGCTGAATAAATTGTGGTATATGAATATTATGGAATATTACTGTTCTGTAAGAAATGACCAACAGGATGATTTCAGAAAGGCCTGGAGAGACTTACACGAACTGATGCTGAGTGAAATGAGCAGGACCAGGAGATCATTATATACTTCAACAACAATACTATATGATGACCAGTTCTGATGGACCAGGCCATCCTCAGCAACGAGATCAACCAAATCATTTCCAATGGAACAATAATGAACTGAACCAGTTATGCCCAGAAAAAGAACTCTGGGAGATGACTAAAAACCATTACATTGAATTCCCAATCCCTATATTTATGCACACCTGCAATTTTGATTTCCTTCACAAGCTAATTGTACAATATTTCAGAGTCTGATTCTTTTTGTACAGCAAAATAATGTTTTGGTCATGTATACTTATTGTATATCTAATTTATATTTTAATGTATTTAACATCTACTGGTCATCCTGTCATCTGGGGGAGGGAGTGGGGGGGTAAGAGGTAAAAAATTGGAACAAGAGGTTTGGCAATTGTTAATGCTGTAAAGTTACCCATGCATATATCCTGTAAATAAAAGGCTATTAAATAAAAAAAAATTAAAAAAAAAGAATGCATACAAAAAGGCACAAATCTGGAAGAAATATTGGGTCCTTCTCAGCTCAGAGACTCATTGTACAACTCATGGCCATCAGAAGGGAAAGAGAAAGGTACTTGATTTGGCCAATCAGGGTCTTTTGTATTCAAAAGATAAGAAGCAGCATCACAGAATAAACTGCATTGTACTCAGGCCTGGAAGTAGGCTTTTTGAGCATCTACTAGTGTCAGGCAGAGAAAATTATACATGCTTATATATAAGGATTGGGCCTTCATTAAACAGTGACTCCCAACCTATCCACTCATAATGACATACTTTTCTATTTCACTTAAATTTTCAATTTTTTTGATTATATAAGTTTAATATATGATGAAGGCTTCTGATAAAGTTTTTTATTTCCAACTATTATGATACCCTTTTCTCTTTGCTTTGTTGATTTTTTCCTTCTCTTTTTTCCTGGATCAGGTAATCTCATGGTATATCAATTTGTTTAATCTTCCAAAACAATAGTTTTTGTTTTGTTTATTTTAAATTGTTAATTTTTAGCTGTTTTTTATTTTTTTTTATTTTTGCAAAATTGTGCTATTCTGAAGTGGTCCAGAAAGTTGGGCTTAATAATGATCACTTACTCTACCTTCATTTCCCAAACTTTTAAATTGCTTTTAAATTATTGTTTTACACATTCTAGGCAAAAAGAAAGACTATTCAGATAAGCAAAACTTCATTAAAAATTTTATTACAGTGAAAAAAACCATGGGGTTTATAGTCAGAAGTACCGGATTTTACTCTTGCCTCTGCCAAATACTATCTGTTATGACTTTGACATGTTGATTCAGTTCTTTGGAACTCAGTTTCCTTGTATGAAAAAATTCAAGGAATGGACTAGGTACTTTGTAAAGTTCCTTTCAATTCTAGATCTTATGATTCTGTTTAATGTTGTGATTGAAATGAGAGACCCTTCTTTTTTTTTCCCCTGAGGCAATTGGGGTTAAGTGACTTGCCTAGGGTCACACAGGTAGGACGTGTTAAGTGTCTGAGACCAGATTTGAGCTCAGATCCTCCTGACTTCGGGACTGATGCTCTACCCACTGTACCACCTAGCTGTCCCTAGAGACCCTTCTTAAGAGAATTGTCTTTCTCCTTATGTCTTTGAAGGATATTGGGGAAAAAAAATCATACATTATAAATCTACACAAGTGAAGTGAATTATGTATACAATGGGAAATGGTAATATCAATTTTTTTAAGCAACAAGTATAACATGATTTCAGTTCCATTTATGAAACTTTTATGTAGTTCTGCTGTGAATTTTACAGCTTTTTCTCAGATGTCTCACTAATTGTTTGGCAATGAAGTTGTCTTAATGTGACATATTATTGACCTTGCATCTTAACTTGAAATGACATAGCAAATAAAAGACCTATGATATGGGCTAAATTATCTTTACCTAAGACCTTTTGAAAATATTGTCATTCAATTAAGCTTCAAAAAATCTAAGCATGAGCAGAAGAAACAAATTGAATTCTATAAAACAGCACTGCCATAAAATGAACTTAAAAAAAAAGCCACATCATTTGATTTTCCTAGCTATTTTTAGGCTGAGTTGTTTATGAAACCAAGCTGTTAATGACCAATTTTATTTAATTAAAATTTTATGAGAGGCTTCTGACCATTTATTTTAATCCAAGAATAGAACTGAAGGAAAGTCTAGAATTATCTCATTAGGAACTTCCCATTTGTTCATTAAATTATATTATCTCCCAGATCCAATCAGCATTAAAAGCCAACCATTCTCAAATTGATGTTGATGAATGTGGGAGAACAGACTGTAGCAGAGGAGGTTACCACACTAGCTAATTCACCATCAAAGACACCCCATCAGAAAAAAAAAAAAAAAAACTTGGGAATTTGTCGTTTGTCTCTTTATCCATTAGCATCAGTGCAGTCTGCCCCAGTTCAGTAAGAGATAAAATTCACAAAAATCATAGGATCTCAGATTTGGAAGCAACTTTGAAGGCCATCTGGTCTAATCTGGGGTTCAATCCAAGCACTTAAATGATTTCATTCAAAATATTTGAACAAAATCCTCTTCTACAGCCTTTCTTGAAAGTCCTATCGTCACAGTTGGACTTTAGGGAAGGCAAACCTCCCCAACCAGCCCATTCCATTATTCAATAATGTTGGGACTCTTAATTCCCTCTCCCCTCGTTTGGTTCAATAGTGGAACTTGCATCTGTACTCAAGAGGCAGTATGGCATAAAGCCATATCAGAATTATCTAAAAGGACTAATGATGCTAAGGAAGAAAGAAAGAAAGACAGAAAAAGAGAGAGAGAAAAAAAAGAAGGGAGGGCGGGAGGAAGGAAGGAAGAAAGGGAAGAAAAAAGGAAGCAAGGAATGGAGAGGGAAGGAGTCAGGAAGGAAGGAAGAAAGGGAGACAGAGGGAAAGAAGGGAAGAAAGGAGGAAGGGAAAAGAGAGGGAGAGAGGAAAGGAGAGAGGAAAGAAAGGGAAGAAGGAAAGGGGAGGGAGGGAGGAAGGAAAGAGGGAAGGAGGAAGAAATGAAAGAGGAAGGGAGGAAGGAAAGAAAAAGGGAAGAAGGAAGGAAAGGAGGAAGGAAAGAAGAAAGAAAGAAAAAAGAAAAGGAAGGAAGGAAGCCTTTATTAAGCCTACATTCAAAGAGCTTATATTGTAATGAGGGAAGATAATACACAATAGGGAACTAAAAATATGTGGGGAGGAAGAGAAAATTCTGCAACAAGAAGATTGCTTAGAAGTCTGGAATCCAGAAACAGGGCTGAGAGGGGAATGGAGGAACCTTGGTTCTTTCTGCAAACTGGAGTCTTGAAGAGGAACTCATCAATGAGTGAGAGAGAAGGAAAGATTTGTTGAAAAGGACATAGCATGGTTGGATGTTCCAGGGTGAGGAGGCCCCACATGCTGTGGAAAATCCCAGGGTAAAACAGTGTAGTTTGGAAGTCCAGGAGTCAGAAACAGAGCTAGGAGAAAAAAAAAAAGACTGAAGGGAGACATGCTATCTAACTTCAGATTCTTGAAAAGCTGTCGTGTGGAACAGAGATTAGATTTGTTCTTTTGGCAACCAAGGAGAGAAGATAAAAGTCTCAAAGAAGTAAATTTAGAGTTGAAGTAAGAACTTCTTTAATAATTAAAACTGCTCCAAGATGGAATAAGCTGCCTTGGGAAATTGTGGGTTCCCTTCCCTTCAGCTTTTCATCAAAGTTTTGGGCTAAATATTTGTTGGGAGTGTTGGAAAAGGTTATAGGCAGTAATGCGCTGGTGAATTTTTAATACTTGGCTCTCCTTCTCCCCACCTTCCATCCCAAATGTATGTACACACTTTTATGTTTAATCTGCATTATTAGCTTTCCCCATTACTTTCTTAAGTCTAGACAATCAACATCAAAACAAATCAAGTCATTACTTGATAATTTCTGAGGGTGTTCACACTGAAAATGTAGCAAGCACCAGTCAGTACAAGTTGGCTCTCTGCACCCCAGTTTTAAGTGTTTGGGGGCATAAGCTTCCTTAGACAGCCTTGGAGGTCTCTGAAATTCTGCGATTATGTCGTTCTGAAAGAAAATTATAGATTTCATGATTCAGTTTCTTTGGAATCTACTGATAACGTTCCTGTGGGATCCCATGTGTTCTGTCACAGATAATGAATTTAGTAACAAGTGAGAAGCACAAACAAGAAACAGAAAATGCTCTCATCACCCTGAGTCTTCTTTGGGGTGGTCGGATAGGTTCTGACCTTATTTATTAGTCCTGAAGAAAACCTTGCAGAACTTGTTTTTCTAAAAAAGGTGTTAGATTATATATTTTCCCCTTCATTGTCTAAGATTTGCTCTTTCAAATGTCACTGTTCTACCTCATTTCATGGGCCTGACTGCTAGCAACAAAGCCCAGTTTCCATGGAGATGGCCATGCCTGGTTTCCTCCTCCCAGGCCTTGCCTGGAGAGCCTTCTCTCCCTGGATTTTATTACTTAGGTTCCAGATGGGCTCCCCCTCTACAGTGGTATTTTATCAGAGCGGGTGCCAGGGACATGGAGGACGTCACGGGCACTGGCAAATTGACTTCAGAATTCATTGCGTGTTGATCACTCAGTTATTTTCAACTGAGTTGGCAGGATTTAGATTTTTATAGCATTTTTATGCTGTTAAATATTATTGACCCATGAGTAATGTGATCTTCGTCTCATGGAAGATGAAACCAAGAATGTAAGTGGGTTTTATAAGTTACCGTGGCATTCAGTGGCAGAGGCAGTTGGTTTTGTTAGTGTTTACCATGATTTGGACTAAGGGCTCCCTAAGAGTGAAAGCCCTCTGAGCTCTGAAAATGAGTTCAGATGTTGGGTTTATTTTATCCTCATGTATTTTTCAAAATGACAGTTCTTACGTTTGTGCATCATGATGATTGAATTTGAGGTAATTGTTAAATAAAATCTCTTGACTTCAACAAAACAAAAGAACAACAAAAAAGAAAAAAGAAAAGAAAAAATAGATTTTTAAAATTTTATTGCTATATTTTGTTTTAACACAACAGTTACTTCCCAACAAATACCCCTGTAAAATCCACTTACAAAAGTATAATCCCTAAAGAACCGGTAGCTCATCCACTTGCTAATAGAAAAGGAAAGATGTGTCTCCTTTAATTTAGACAGTATAGTACTGACATTGTAATTGACCAAAGTTTTATTTTCTCTCAGTGTTGATTTTATTGATATTGTAGGTCTTTGGGTTATATCCTGTTTTATTGGTGCTGTTTCCTTTACTCTGTGATATTTCATACCCATCTTCATATGTTAATCCACATTATTCCAGTTTGTCCATCTTTATAATGCAGTAATATTCCATAACTTACATACATATAGCATAATTTGCTTAGAGACAGTCAGAATGGCATAATGTTTAGAGAGCCAGCCTCAGAGGATAGCCTGATTTTAAGTCCAGCTTCTGATAGACACAGGCCATGTGACCTGGACATTTAGCTCCAGGTAAATCTTTAAGTTGGTAAATTGCAGAACAGTTGCTAATCTGCATTGGTAGATAGAGATTTCCTTATCTGGAATCAATGAAATCACTGGACCAAATAAAAAATGTATTTCCCATGTGGGCATAAGTTTCATTTCCATTTTTTAGTTAACACAAAAAACATTTTTATGAACACTTTTTTTTACATGGGAATCTTATTTTGCCGTTAATAATCCTAGCAGTGTGATCTCTGAGTAAAAGGAATGAAAATTTAATAACTTTTCTCACATAGTTCTATTTTTTTTTAAATGGAAGATCAACTAGTTGTCACTTATTAAGCATTTACTATTGCCAGGTGCTTTGCTAGGCATTAAGAATAATTATGACAATAGCCAACATTTCTATAGCACTTACAACGTGCTTGGGACTTAACAATTATTTCAATGATTTAACAATTATTTCAATTGATCCTCACAACAATACATTTTACAGATGACAAGGTTGAGGCAAAGTGACTTGCCCAAGTTCACATAACTAGCATTTAAAATGTCTGAAGCCACATTTGAACTTTAGGCATAGTTCCAGTGCCTCTAAAAATGTCCTCTACAATGGTTGAATCAGTTCACAACTCTACCAAAAGTATGGTAGTGTCCATTTTTTCCACATTCCATCCAACATTGGTCATTTTCCTCTTCTGTCCTATTAGTCAGTCTGATAGGTGTGAACTAGTACCTCAAAGTTGTTTTAATTTGCATTTCTGTAATCAATAGTGAGTTAAAGGATTTTTTCATGTAATTATTGATAACTTTTATTTTTTTCTTTTGAAAACTACCTGATCATATCAACCATTTATCATTTGGAGATTATATATTTGACTTATGTCTCTACATTTGAGAAATTAAGCCTTTATTAGAGAAACTTGTTATAAAAAAGTTTTTGCAAGTTTTTTGCTTTTTTTTTGCCTTGGTTTTATTTGTGCAAAACCTTTTGTAATCAAAACTATCTATTTTACATACTGCTAGATAATATATGTCCCACTTTTTGCTTATATCACCTTTTATGTTTAAGTCATGTGCCTGTTTTCATTAAGCTATATAGTGTTGGTCTATAGCTGGTTTCTGCCAAACTTCTTTCCAGTTTTCCTAGCAATTTGTGTCAAATAGTGAATTTTTAGCCCTAAAACTTAGATCTTTGGGTTTGTCAAACAAATAGATTACTATGATAATTTATCTTTGTGTATTGTGTACCCAATCCTATTGATCTGTCACTCAATTTTTTTTGGCCAGTACCAGATTGTTTTGTTGATTACCACTTTGTAATACAGTCTGAGATCTGATATTACTAGATTACTTTCACATTTGTTTACATAGATTCCCTTGTTAACCATGACATTTTGTTCTTCCAGATGAATTTTGATATAATTTTTTCTAACTTTATAAAACAATTTTTGATACCAATTTTGATTGGTATGGCATTGAAAAAATAAATTAATTTAGGTAGAATTGTTATTTTTATTATATTAGCTTAGCACATTTGTTGTTAGTAATATACAGAAATATTGATCATTTACGTGGATTTATTTTAAATCCTGCCATTTTTCTGAAATTATTAATAAATTAATCTAGTTTTTTAAGTTGGTTCTCTAAGATTCTCCAAGGATACCATTATGCCAATTGAAAAAAAGGATAATTTTGTTTCCTCATTGCTTATTCTAATCCCTTCATGCCATGAGCAATTAATATTTCTTCAATTGTTTAGATCTGACTTTATTTGTACAAAAAGTATTTTGCAATTGTATTCATATAGTTTCTGGGCTTGTCTTGGCAGTAGACTCTCAAATATTTTATATTGTCAACAGTTTTTTTAAAAAAATAGCTTTTTATTTTCAAAATATAAGCAAAGATAGTTTTCAACATTCATCCTTGCAAAACCTTGTATTCCAATTTTTTTCCCTTCCTTCCTTCCATTTCCTCCCCTGGATAGCAAAAAATCTATTACGTTAAACATGCACAATTCTTCTATACATATTTCCACATTTATCATGCTGCACAAGAAAAATAATTTCAAAAAGGAAAAAAATGAGAAAGAAAACAAAAAGCAAGTAAGCAGCAAAAAAGGTAAAAATACTAAGTTGAGATCGACATTCAGTCCCCACAGTATTCTTTGTGGATGCATATGGCTCTCTCCATCACAATTCTGTTGGAACTGACCTGAATCACCTCATTGTTGAAAAGAGCCACATCCATCAGAATTGATCATCACATATTGTTCTTACTGCTGTGTACGATATTTTCTTGGTTTTATTTATTTCACTCAGCATCAATTCATTCAAGTCTTTCCAAGTCTTTCTGAAATCATCTTGCTGATCATTTCTTATAGAACAATAAAATTCCATAACATTCATATACCATAAATTATTCAATTGATGAGCATCCACTAAGTTTTCAGTTTCTTGCCACTACAAAAAGGGCTGCTACAAATATTTTTTGCACATGGAGGGTCCTTTTCCTTTTTTTATGCTATGTGGATATGAAATGATATGATATTTTGGAATATGTCTATAGTTACGTTAAATGGAATTTCTCTTTCTATTTCTTTCTGCTGGTAACATATAGAATTTTTGTTGTTAACAATATACAGAAATATTGATCATTTATGTGGATTTATTTTAAATCCTACAAATTTTCTGAAGTTGTTAATAAATTAACCTAGTTTTTTTTAGTGGGTTCTCTAAGATTCTCTAAGTATACCATTATATCAATTGCAAAAAAGGATAATTTTGTTTCCTCATTGTTTATTCTAATCCCTTCAATTTCTTTTTCTTCTAATATTGCTATAGTTAGTATTTCTAATACAATATGGAATATTAGTGGTAATAATGGGTACGTTTGCTTCATTGCTGATTTTACTGAGAAGGTTTTTGGCTCATCCCCAATACAGATAATGCTTGCTGATTACTTTAGATAGATATTACTTATCATTTTAAGGGAAACTCCATTTATTCCAATGTTTTCTAGTATCTTTAATAAGACTGGTTATAATTTTTCAAAAGCTTTTCCTGCATCTATCTATATAATCATATATTTTTGTTCTTTTGTGCTTGATATGGTCAATTATGGTTATAATTTTCCTATATTCCTAGTATAAATCCTATCTGATCATCATATATGATATTTGTGATAAATTGATATACCTTCTTTTCTAGTTTTTTATTTGAAATTTTTGTCACAATTAAAACAACTCTGTGGTATCACTACACACCTCTTAGATTGGCCAAGATGACAGGAGAAGATAATGATAAATGTTGGAGGGGATGTGAGAAAAAGGGGCACTAATATATATTGTTGGTGGAGCTGTGAAGTGATTCAACCATTCTTGAGAACAATTTGGAACTATGTTCAAAAAGTTACCAAACTCTGCACACCCTTTGATCCAGCAGTGTCTCTACTGGGCTTATATCCCAAAATAGATCTTAAAAGGGGAAAAGGGACCCACATGTGCAAAAATATTTGTGGCAGCCCTTTTGTAGTGGCAGAAACTGGAAACTGAGTGGATGCCCCTCAAATGGAGAATGGCTGAATAAATTGTGGTATATGAATGTTAATGGAATATTATTGTTCTGTAAGAAATGACCAACAGTATGATTTTAGAGAGACCTGGAGAGACTTACATGAACTGATGCTGAGTGAAATAAGAAGGACCAGGAAATCATTATACACAGCAACAAGACTATATGATGATTAATTCTGATGGATATGACTCTCTTCAACAATGAGATGATTCAAACCAGTTCCAATTGTTTAGTGATGAAGAGAGCCATCTACATCCAGAGAGAGGACATTGGGAAGTGAATGTGAACCACAATATAGTATTTTTTTTTACTCCATTTGTTGTTGTTTGCTTGCATTTTGTTTTCTTTCTCATTTTTTCTTTTTGATCTATTTTTTTCTCATGCAACATGATATTTGTGGAAATATGTATATAAGAATTATGCATGTGTAATATATATTGGATCACTTGCCATCTAGGTGAGAGGGTATGGGGAAGGGAGGGAGAAGATGTGGAACACAGGGTTTTTTAGGGGTGAATGTTGAAAATTATCTATGTATATATTTTGAAAATAAAAAGCTTTAATTAAGGAAAAATAAAAAAAGAAAGAAGAGAATGTGAAAACCAAAAAAAAAAAATCTAAATAAAATTTATGCATCTATATTCATTAGGGAAATTGGCCTATAGTTTTCTTTTTCTCTTTTTTGTTCTCCCTGGTTTAAATGTCCAAACCACATTTGTGTCATAAAAGGGATTTGGTCAGACTCTTTTTTTAAAATCTCTTTTTTCAAATAGTTTTTAAAATATAATGGGATTAGTTATTCCTTAAATGTTTGGTAGAATTCACTTGTAAATCCATCTGCTCCTAGGGATTTTTTTTCCCTTAGGAAGTTCACTTATGACTTATTCAGTTTCTTTTTCTAAAATAGGGTTATTTAAGTATTCTATTTCCTCTTCTGTTAATCTGGATAATTTGTATCTTTGTAAATATCTATCTACTTCATTCAAATTGTCAGTTTTACTGGCATTTAGCCTGGCCAAAAAACCCCCAAACTCCTAATAGTTGTTTTCATTTCATTTTCATTGGTGGTGCATTGACTCATTTCATTTTTGATACTGATGATTTGATTTCTTTTTAAAAATCAGATTAACCATTTTTTAATCTATTGTGCTGGGTTTTTTTCTTTTTCTCTTCCTCAAAATAAACTTATTCATTTTTTTATTCTTACCATTGTTTTTTACAGTTTTGAATTCTATTCCTCCCTTCTCATGCTCACCCATTCTTTGAAGAAGCAAGCAATATAATATTAATTATACATATGAAATAATGCAAAACATTTTTCTGTATTTGTCATGTTGCAATTAATGAAGGAAAAAATAACAAACAAACAAACAAACTCAGCATTATCAAAGTTGTGTTACATATCCAAAAATATATCCCTTTTTACATCTTGCTTCTATGACCTCTCTTTGGGAGGGAGGATCTGGTTCTCTGGAATCATGCTTCGTCATAGCATTAGTTGGGATTGTTAAGGCTTTCATGTTGTTTGTCTTTGTACTGTTGTCACTATTGAATAAATTGTTCTCCTGGTTCTTTTCCTTCCATGCAGCATCAGTTCATGCAAATCTTCCCACTTTCTTTGAAACTGTTCCTTTCATCATTTCTTATGACACAATAGTATTCCAATTATAGTCATGTGTCATAATTTTTTCAACCAAAGAAATGGGAAAAGGACCTACATATACAAAAATACTTATACCAGCTCTTTTTGATATAGCAAAGAACTGAAATTCTTGTTCCTTACCAAATCTTTTGTAACAGAATGCCTAACAAGTAGCAGAGCAGATGGATTTAGGATTCACTTTTACCAACAAACATTCAGAAAATATTTATTATTCGTATTTTTTATCTGCCCCTACAAGAATTTCAGTGGAGTTGCTAATGAATAATAAAATAGTCAGGAGAAAGGAGATATGATGAGCTTAGATTATCAGTTTCTAATTAACTTTAAAATTAATCTAAGTTATGATTAAAATCTGATAGTGACATCTCTCTGCAGGATGTCCTTTTTGCTTTGGGCCACTCTTGCACTGTATTTATTTCTGAGACTGAGGGAGGGTTGGGAAGAAAAATGCTCAAATGGCAAATTACTGTCCATAGATGATTACTCTAACCTTGAGACAGCAGGATTAGCTTCATAAGAATTTTGGGAGTGAGTAGAAATTTCTTCTTTACATAGATGTGTCTTGCTTAATAGACTGTGATCACATTAATTGACACAATGATTATTATTAATGTTGAGTAATTTTATTGATGTGAGGAACTCACAATGAGGAAATCCCTTCTACCTAAACCAATCAGCAGCTACTCTGCAATTTTTAGTTTTCAGAGAGATACCTAGGAAAGAGAGATTAGGTAACTCGCCCAGGTTTGGATCATCAGAATGTTTCAGAGGTGATACCTGAACCTAATTTTTTCTGATTCTGGGGCTAGTTTTCAAACCATGCTTATTGAACAAAAAAGGTACCAAGAGTAATAATATAGAGTTTTCTATAAGGTTATCAATATATTCTCAGAATTGTCTGTTACAAGTTGGACATCATGGCCCATACCAAGTGGGGAGACTAAGGCTATTGGATCCCTTGAGCTCAAGAATTCTGAGTTATAGTGGATTGAGCCAGTCAGATTTCTAGTCTAAGTTCAGCATTGATATGACAAGCCCTGGGGAGCAAGGGGCCACCAGGTTACCTATAGGAGATATAAACTATACCAGGATGGTAAACAGAGATGGTCAATGCTCCTATACATCTAGCCTGGGAAAAACTGGAGTACCTCTTCTATAAAAAAGTCTAATTTAGATACACAAAGTTGCTTTTTTGTGCCTTTCTCTGGATCTTGGTGTGCATGTGGACAAGCCAAATTATAATCACACACTCTATTATAGAATTGTTAGTCTCCACTAATGAGGCACCAGTATGAGTTATTTAAGAAATAATCAATGAGAACTGTAATTCATAAATGAACAATCCAATCTGAGGGGGGGAAATCTAATCACCAAGGACATCAGCCTAAGGTAGTTATTATACTGTCATTTTAGTTGGATTATTTACCACTTAATTATAACTCCCATTGTTTAACTTTTTTTTTGCTTTAATAACTAACTATATATTATTTTTATTGAAAAGTAGAATTGGGAACAATGTCTGACCATGATTTTGAGTGCCATATTATTCATGACTCCTCTTCTTGATTTTTTTTTAAATAAAAAGACTGGTAATTTAGAAAATTTAAAAATAAGATAAAAAAATTTTTAATTGCTTATTTTTTTTGACAGTGGCAGAATGCATAGTAGATAGAAAGACTAGACTTTGCATCCTAAAAACCTGGGTTAAAATCCTGTATTTCAAACAAAATATCAATGTTATTATCATGGACAAGTTACCTAATATCATGGTGCTCGAGGCATTTCTCTAATCTATAATCACTTATCTGTATGTGTGGAAGAAGTTTCCCATACAGAGAAAATCATAGGGCTAGGGAAAAAAAATGCACTCCTGTTTTGGAAAACTTAACTTCATCTTCTGAATTATGAGTAATTTTGAAAATGAAACAACTATGGAATTTTCCTGAACCAAGGCATGGAGGAACAGCATGATTGGTTGGAAGTTAAGAATGGGGGAGCTGATAAGAACCCATTGTTTCCCTTCTGTGATTAAGAAAATTTCATTGCTTGAGTGCAATTGCAAGGTTAGAGATAGTATACCAAACTTATTTGTACAGTAGACCAGAGAGCCTTAGAGAGCCTTAAAGGACAGCTTGGTCATGTAAAGATAATGGGTCAGACTCCTTGGTAGCCACCCATATCTCTCAAAGATGATTTCTATTTTTGTTAACTATATTCAATCAGCCACTAAGCGTTTATTAAACACCTACTGTGTTCCAGGAACTGTGCAAAGTGTTAGAGATACAAAGAAATGCAAAAATAAGGGCTATGTTTGGGAGAGTTTAATTTTATTTTTATATTTAATTTAAATTTTAATAAATATTATTTTTAATAATGTATAATACAAATATATCATAATAAATAATACACAAAGCATAAATAATAAAATTTAAATTCGTGTTGTAACATATGAATGGTCTAGTTTTTTGCATATGGTTTTAGGCTTTAAAAACCTATTGTGAAGTTTTTACAACACTTTCACAAGGTAACAAAGAAAGTACACTCTTTCTAATCATGTAGCAGCACAAGTTTATACTTTTGTTCATCTATATGTCCCAATAAGTACTTGTTTTAATAAAGTAATAATTTTTAAATGGTTGAATTAATCTAGCATTAACTTAGAAACTGCAAAAAGGCATGTCTATCTTCCATTTCTTCTGTCATCCTAGTTACAATACAAATGTTTTAGGGACTTCCTGTACAGTTCATCAGCTTTGCTCAGTCAAGGAGTTGTAACAAGAGATTCTGACAAGCATCATGAAGCATGCCCTGAAGTCATTTTTAAAGTCAAATTCAATTTGGGGAGTGGGAGAAAAAGACCTATATTCTGGGTCTCTGGGTAGAGTCTGCAAAACTAGGAGAGGCTAACTTGGTAGAAGGGAGACAGTGGGCCAGGGCCAAGAATCAGTCCTTGGGGGGCAGCTTTCCTTTGGACAGCTTCCTGTTTTTGTTTCATTCTTGCTTCCTAGAAATGAAGTTTGGTTTTTTCCCCCTATGCCCTTGTTGAAATGCAGTTAACACAAGCATCCTCTAAATTCTGGTGGCCTAGAATTATCCTAGCAACCCTATCTTAGTTATAACTCTGCTCAGAGAGCATCACAAAGGTAGACTGAGGTACATATTCTCTGAGCAACATAAGTTTTATTAACAAAGCATGGACCTGATCATAGAATGGGTCAATGTCAGCCCTCAGTTTAAGCCAAAGACCCCTAGATCAAGAGGCAAGTCCTTTCCATAAGCATAAAACAAAGAACAGAACAGGGAAGGTAAGGAAATATTACAGCTATTTACAGAATTGGGAGCATCATGAGAAGGAGGACATCATGACTGGTTACATAGCTGAGGCATGGGGGAACACTATGATTGGTTGGAAGTTGGGAATGAGGGACTAATAACAACCCACTGCTTCCCTTCTGTGATTAAGAAAAGTTCGTTGAGTCCACTTGCAAGGTTAGAGATAATGCACCAGATTCTTTGGATAACAGACCAGACATCCTTGAAGGATAGCTTAGTTAAGGTGTAAAGTTAATAGACCAGATTCCTTGGTATCCACCCACATTCCCCAAAGATAACAGATTTTCTTGAGGCAAGAATAGAACAGTGATTAGCAGAACTGGATTTCTAAACTTAACATTATAAATGAGCTGAATTTCTGAACTAAGTTCTGAGACAAAGAAGTATGACTTAGGTAGTAATAGGACAAAATCAATTAATTATAAATAGGATCAATTAAAAACAATGCATAATCAATTTAATCTTTTCAGGAAGAAGGAGGTGAATCTCTCAAATGTCATTGTGATATCAGTTACACAGATGTGCAAATATGTGATGAAAAGGTGTATAATTTTAGAAGCTCAGAAATTCAGATTTTCCCTATGCCTTTTTATTTGTACTTCAGAGTGGTGAACTGAACTTATTTTGTTAAAAAAAATTCTTGACCATCCAGTCTGTCCTATACCCTGATTCCTGAGTATAATGGTTTATGTGAAATATTTTGAAAAGTAAATGTATACTTCACACCAAAATAGTCATTACTTGTTGTTTTTTTTTTTTTAATATTAAAGAGTTAATTTGATGCTAAATCAGTCGCTCATCATTTGTAGATAAAACAATCAATTGTTGATACTGTATTTAGGAATAATAGTTTCATAGAAATGTTAGAGATGAAAGGCATCTTCAAAATCATATACTCCACCTCTTCTGTTTTAAAGATGGGGAAACTGAAGCACATCTGAATAAGCCAGAAAAAGTTTATGATAAATTTGACATGACTGACTTATAATTGAACTGTCTTTGAAACAGTTTGACTGAGGAAGAAAGATATTTTTAAAATTTGAGTCAGGCTTATTTTGTTTAAATTCTATTAAAAAAAAAACAGAATATGAAGACATGATATAGCAGAAAGAGTGAGCCCATGGAATGCAGAAGATTGATCTTTCAATCACAGATATCCTTGGAGGAGTTAGTCTGGCAATCAGACAACCTGTCCAGCACCATCACTGATATCATACTCTTTAATAAACTTCATGAAGACTATACAGAGAAAGAAAGGACATTAAAGACCTATATTTCCAGAGTTGTGAGTTGCATTAGCCATGTATGTTTCATACACATGTGCCTCACTACCAAGGTATTATAAATACAAGGCTCTATGAAATCTGTGTGTATTTGTTAGAGAATATATCCCAGGATTTTTTTTTTTTTTTTTTTTTTTTTTTTGGTAACTGACACTTTCTTCCTGTTCTATTATGCTATTTTAGTAAATGCCTTTTCTATAAATTTATTGAGAGTATTTACTAATTATTAGTGGGAAGTATACTTATGGGAGCTCATGAGTCATAGTGTTAGGATAGTGATTCAGGATTACCCTTAAAATTCAAAGTAGCTGTCACTTCTCTGAGGTCTTTATCTGTTAGTACAGGGAAACATGGGTCTGGTAGGGGAGGAGGATATCCTTATATATTTCTTAAATAAAACAAAAACAAAAAAACTTATTTTCCATCCTAATATCATTCTGTTTAGTAATACTTCTTATAAATGGTTTACAAAACACAACAAAGAAAAAAACTTTATTAAACATTTTTAGTTTGTTGTTTTATTATAAGAATGTAAATTCCTAAAGAACAAGGACTAGTTTTATCATTTATTCTCAGCATGTAGCATAGTACCTTATAGACAATAGGAACTAAAAGCCAATGAATAAAGAAATGAGCATGAGTGACATTTCTTCTGATTCTGATTTAACTTGAAGGAAAATTGGGAATATGAACCTGATACAATTCAACATTAGTGGAATGGCTGGGAGGAAGGAAGCTTTTCCTCTTCTGTAATACTTGTCTTCTTATCTATAGATTAGCTAATAAGGCCTCAAACAAAGTGAGTGTCTGAGGCACAGCTAGGGGGGAGATATATGCAATTCTGAATATTCATATTATGTTTAGAAAAATGAGGTTTGGTTTTTTTTTGGCTTTTTGTCTTCAAGGTCTATCATTTTTGCAGTGCTGAAGGAGCCTGTCGACACCTCTCCTGGCTGTTCACTGACTGACTGTAGCTGTGAAAGTATGAGCCCATCACTTCTTGGGGACTCATGGAAGATTTCCTAGAAAATGAAGCTCATTTGGCTGTCACTGTGGCAAATGTGCAAAAAGTAGCCATGTCTCTTCAGTCCCATTGTGGCTTTTGGCTAAAACTTTAGTGACTATACTGATAAGATCTCACCATTAGTGTGAGACATAGGAGGAACATATTTTAATGGAAAGAACCCTGAATCTTATACCCCAAGACCTTGAATTAGAATCTTGGTTCTGCTTTTTATTTGTTTCATCTTGAGCAAATTATTTCCTTTCTTTGGGCCTCAGTTAATTTATCTATAAAAAAAGAGGATTGTCTGAGTATTTTAGTCTGGAACACATGATTAATTCCATATAACAAGAAGAGGAAAAATGACTCAGAATCAAAAAAGGCCATATAGTCTGCTAAGTTTATCTGGAATATTAAAAATTGCTCGCAGGCAATTCTCTTTCGTCTGGTGATTTTTAGAGGAGGAAGAACTGTGAGTTCTGGGTAAAGGAAGGGACAATGGAGACAACTTTCACTACCTAAGTTTCCTATCCTTCTGCCATGTGTTCCTGAACCCACGGACCCTATTTCTGTTGGGATTATTTTTTTTTCTAATTTAAAGATAGAATGACCAAGTTATTTCCCTTGTGGTCTTCAAAAAGGGAAAAGAAATTTCTTAGTAACAAGAGTCAGAAATGTAACTGAGTCTGGAATGTTATCAGTTTCAAAGAGTGACCTTCTTGATCTAGGAGAGTGGAGGCTTTATCTGGGGAATAAGAAAGAAGTTAGTAGCTAGGTAAAAGAGGGACTTGTTCATTGATTACACCACACATAGAAGGAACTTTTTTTTTTTTTTAATTAAAGCATTTTATTCACAAAGCATATGCATGGGTAATTTTTCCAACATTGACCCTTGCAAAACCTTTTGTTCCAAAATTTCCCCCTACCTCCTTCCCTAGCTAGCAGGTAGTCTAATACATGTTAAATATGTTGAAATACATGTTAAATCCAATATATGTATACATATTTATACAGTTATCCTGCTGCATAAGAAAAATCAGATCAAGAAGAAAGAAAAAGGAAAAACTGAGAAAGAAAACAAAATGCAAGCAAATAACAACAGAGAGTGTGAGAATGCTATGTTGTGGTCCACATTCTGTTCCCATGGTTCTCTTTCTGGGTGTAGCTGGTTCTCTTCATCACTGAGCAAGTGGAACTGGTTTGAATCATCTCACTGTTGAGAAGAACCACGTCCACCAGAATTGACCATTATATAGTCTTCTTGTTGCCGTATATAATGATCCCCTGGTAGTGCTCACTTCACTCAGCATCAGTTCATGTAAGTCTCTCTAGACCTCTGTATTCATCCTGCTGGTCATTTCTTATAGAACATGAATATTCCATAACATTCATATACCACAATTTACCCAACCATTCTCCAATTGATGGGCATCCACTCAATTTCCAGTTTCTAGCCACTACAAACAGGGCTGCCACAAACATTTTTGCACATGTGAGTCCCTTTCCCTTCTTTAAGATCTCTTTGGGATATAAGCCCAGTAGAAACCCTGCTGGGTCAGAGGGTATGCACAGTTTGATAACTTTTTGAGCATAATTCCAAACTGCTCACATAGAAGGAACTTGTTGAAAGTCTAAAAATAAAAAGGATTCCCAGAACCAGAAGGGAGTTCTTGGCCACATGTGTTCCCTATATGTAAATTTGAGTCTATTCACTCCAAGGACTGAATATGTACAGAGGGGAGAATATATTCTTAGTTGGGTGTGTATTTTTTTTAATAATTTCTATCTTTGCCATAAATTCTCAGCAACTATCCTGTAAATTGAAAAAGCCAATTGATATTACTAGGTTAATTGCTATTGGAGGAGCATGCTGGATTCGTACTCATGAATGATAATATTTGAAATGTCTCCAGATCACTCCTACAACTCTCAAGGGAGAAGTAATCATTTGCTCTTCATGGAATTCAACCTGCTAGCACAAGTACAAAGTTAGGAAAGAGAACTTGGAGATGAGTGCCACATAGATATTTGTAATTTAGGTTAAAGATGTTTTCTCCTTATAGGAATTCAAATGGTCATTTTTTTATTGATCCCTTCCTTGCTAGTCTTCAGCAAGTGCTGCAAAAGGAAGACTCTCTTTAAGGTGATCAAAGGTGATCTCTATTTGATGGCAATAATAGCAGAAAGATTTAGTGGTAACTAATTTTTTTTATTTATCGACATATGGACAGATAAAAGAATTCAAAGGGAGCCTAGTCACAAAGTAAAACATGTATGCATTTACTGACTGATTTTGCATGATAGCTAGGAAGAATAGATTCCTAGAATTCCCTGATCTCTGTTCCTCAAAATTAAACAAAAAGGAAGATGAAGCTAGTAACAACTATTCAGTTGGGAGTTAGGTGGAACTTTGAATCAATTCCCTTTAGCAGGCAGTGAGAAGAAGCACATTTCCCAAGTAGCATTGGCTGTGAAATCTTAAAAGGCAGCTGGTCTTTCCCCTTTTCCTGGCATACAAACAGTAGTCTTAGCTGGAGTGGGTCAGTGCCAGCATAGTGACTGCCCAAGCAATTGAGGTGGCAACATCAGCAGAAGCAGGCGACTGTAATCAAAAGAGTTGCCAGTAGAGGGTATCCTGAGAAAAAAGTTCTTGCATGTTTTTTGATTGGACTGAGCTATGAAATATGAATTAATTAATAGCCTTGCAAAAAACTGTATTCCAATATGGCTTAAGTATTAGCCTCTCGATGGATTGTATGAATAGTGATAAGCCACTGGATTCTATTCTAATCATTTTACCAACCTTTATTGCTTAGTTTCCCTTTTCTGTGTGAAAATATACCACCTATGAGTCATGTTTGTACAGTGGGTATCTTTTGGTAATTTCATCCCTTTCTGGAGAGAACACTCAGACTTTTAAGCCCATTTCTATAATTAGTAACTCTATAAGTAGCAATTTGAGATGGAAGTGAAAAGCCAATGAAAGTGAGAATTGGGGAACCTACTTTCTATACTGAGGAGTCGGGCTTTCTCTAAAAAGTTAGGCAAACTGTGGTGACAAATAAAAGAAAGAAATTGGTTCAGGTCATCAGTCACCGTGGCCTTAGCTGAGTGATGTCTAATTAACCACTGTGTTGGTCTGTGTTGAAGTTCTTCTCCAAAAGCAGAGACCATGTAAAATGGCATCCTGAGGCCAGGGAGAGAATGTAGATTGAACTACTCTTTTGTCTTGATAGTGGAAACGGTAGATGAGAAATCTGGGCAGCTCTTGGGGAGTACAAAGAAATGATTATTGATCCAAGGACCTGGTTCCTGGAAAAATTTACCCTCTTCATTTGAACCATTTTCAGTTTCTACTCAGCTTTGATAGATTGTCAGTTATCTATTGGACTTAATCTTGGGCAAGTCCTTTTCTAGACCCCATTAATTTTTAATTTATGGAAAACAAATATTTTTGTAACATAGTATAATAAGAAATATAATTGCATATGGTCTGTAAATCATCTATGTAAAACTTGCTATTTGTTTCAAACATAAAATTATCATATAAATTTCTTGTTTTCCTTTCTCTCTCTCTCTCTCTCTCTTACATGTACATGTAAAATTGTTTTGTACATACTTCTATTTATTAATTTTTTCTCTGGATACAGAGAGTATCTTTTTATAGGTGCTTTATAGTTAATTTGGGGATTTATAATGGAATAAGGTATTTGCTTAAAGTTCTTCTTAAAACAATATTGCTGTTACTGTATACAATGTTCTCTTGAATTTGCTCATTTTACTCTGTTATTTTGAGAAAGTTTTTCATTGTTTTTTTTAAAAATCATTGAGTTTAACATTTCTTACTACTTTTAAGGGAATTTTCAGTTCTATCTCTTATGATCCTAAGAAAGGAGATTGGTTTCTGGGAAGCCATGCTTTATATATAATGCTGTTGTCCTTCTTCCTTGAAGAAGATCATGATATCAGGAAGGTGATGCCATAATATGCAAGTGAATTAAATTTAAGTGAGGAAGGACTATGCAAAATCACCTGCCTCACTTTCCCCTTGGAAGACAGGGTCCAGTGGCAAGATATAGATCAGGACAACTGGAGATGGCCCTGGATGATATGGGAGACCTTGAGCTTTTTAAGCTAAGGTCTTTAATAGGTTTCAGTTTGACTGAGGCAGTCAATGCCCAATCATTGATTATGGCTCTCATTGGTTGACCAACAATAGGTTCTAGACCAAGCTCCATTTGGTCATTATTTGGCCTCTGATTGATTCAACATGAATGCAAATAGCAATTATTTCCTTTTTTGGCCAGAAACCCCACCAAATATATACATATATAATATATAAAAATTACATATACATATATAAATTTTTTATTTTATTTACATTTTTATTTATAGAATATTTATAAAATAAATTTTTATTTTATTTTATATAAAAATATACATATATGTATACATACATATATGTGTATATATTATATTATATAAAATTTATATATACATATGTGTGTTTATATACATATATTTTTTTTTGACTAGGTGAAAAAGATCATTCTCTGCCTCATTTATACATAATAAATATTCAACAAATGTACTTTGTACTGAAAATAGTATGAATTGAACTAGTGACATATGTATGTTGCTTTATCTCACAGCAAATGGTGCTTTGTTGTATTTCTGTCCTTGTTCAGGGAACTGTAGCTATGAATTTGTTACTACCAAATCATACTGCAGAAAAAGACTGTAACTTTATACCAGATGCCATTTTTTATTATTAACAGCCATTCTCAACCTAGGAAGCAGCAATTAGGGTGATACTAAAAGTTTTAGCTAAATATTAATATTTATGACAAGTCACTAAATAGACTACATTTTTATGTGATATAGGATAACTGGTATTCAGCAAAATGTAGCTACTGCAAGAACTACAAATAGCTTCTGCTTCCTCTTCCCAGCATCCAAATAGATGCTTCCCTCCTCCCTTCTCCTGCTTCTACATGTTAAAGGAAACAAGCTGAATAAATAAAATAACTGAATGATCCAGCCCAAAGGCAGGAAAGAACCCCAACTGTCATCAAGTGCAGACCCCATCTAAGCAGAAATCCACTCTAGTAGACCTCTGACAAGGGGGCACTCGGCCTCTACCTGAGGATCACCTGTGAGAGGTAATCTTTCTGGAGCGGTCCTACCCACTTTGGGGACAGTTCTAAGTGTTAGACAGTTTTTCCCTACCTCAGGGGTATCTCTTCCAGAATGGGATTTTTTGTTTGTTTGTTTGTGTTTTGGAACAGAGCAGAACAGAGTTAAATCCCTTTTCTAAATAGCAGCCCTTCAAATATGGGAAGGTCCTTATTGTGCTTTTCCTAAATCTCCTCTTTGTATTCTGGTTCTTCAAACCAATCCTTAACCACAGTATGGTCTCTGCTTCCTTCACCATCTTGGGTTTTATAGTGGTAGACCTGGATTAGCAACTGCTTTCAAAACCAAGGGTCCTCTTGTCTGGAGAATTCCCTGCTCCTACGTAGTTCACATTAAAATGTAACCAAAAGACTATTGAGAGCAAGGAAATGAGAGGTTGTTCATTCAGTTTATTAAAGTCTTGATGCTTTCATTTTCAACTACTTCTGACTCCAGGCCTGTGCTAATTTGCATGGCTGCAGTATTATCTTGTAGTCTTTTAAAATTTCTGCCAATTAGCAGTCAAGAAAGCAGGAAACAATCGTAGGTAACAATTCCAATGAGAATAACTCTGGCATTGTCAATAGACACATGCTACATGAAGACTCCTCTAGCTATTGACCAAAGTATCTCCTGTAGTTGGTGTGCAATATTGCCCTCAAGATGTGTATGGATGGGTCTTCAGGAATGACAGCTGTTTCAAATCATTTTGGCAGAAAGAGCTTTCAGAACTAAAGCCCTCACAGACTTTGCCTCAGGTTGTATGAAATATGTCAGACTTAATAACTATGGTACCTCTGGAGCCTCTGGTGATGGGGCACCTGTGTCAGTGCTAAGTATCTGACAAAAGAGAGCAGGCAGCTCTTCAAAAAACCTATAGGAACAAAGCCCTGTCACTTGTAGTGTATTTGTGGAGATTTCTGGGTAAAGCAGGAATGCAAGCAAAGTGTAGCATAGAAGAAACCTATTTTCAACTCCCCTCCCACCCTCAACATCAGGAATAAAGCAGGATGTATCCCTTCATCCCCCACGAGGAACAAGTCTTCATTTGACATTATCTAATGAAAAGATTCTGAAATGTGATTTCCTTTTTGTAAATGAACCAATCAACAAGTTATTGAGCTTTATCAGTGACAGTGTGATTATACAGATATTTGTATATATATGTATGTGTATATATATATATATACATATACATATATATACATATATATGTGAATTCCCTGACACAGTTGCATGTATTCAGATCTGTATTATTTATAGTTAAAATTATGTAAAATATAATCATTGATCTCAACTCAAAGGAAATATGCAATATAAATTTGAATAATAAAATCACTCCAAGAGATTATTTTATTGAACTAATCAGGATTTAGTAATGGTGGAAAGAATGCTAAACCTGCAGTCCAAAGAGATTAGGTGTAGGACAGCTATTAAATCAGTCATTATTTTGCAAAATGTTTCCAAGTGGATTTTGCCAAATAAATTCCTATAAAAGTAAAGTTAAAAAAAAAAAAAAAAAAGCAAAACAACCTCCAAAATACATATAACTTATGAGTCTTTTTTGGGGGGGAGTGGGGCTTAAAATCTACAAATTGAAGTACTCAAGAATTTGACATCGTACCTGGTACACAGGATACTTAATGGATACTTGTTGAAATGTGACCAACAAGATGAAAATCTAGATTTTTCCAATCCTTCTGAACTCTCAAAATTTCCCAATAGAAAAAGTATACAAAAGAGCTAAACAATTTCAGGTGTTTCCATGGACACTAAGAACCCTAACTGGGTAAGAGCCTAATTAATTAACAGCAGAGAAGGCCAATCTCTAATCCTCCAGATATTTACTCAGCATTTGTTTTCCCCACCATCCGTCATGCTCTGGCATAGCAGCACAACCCAGATTTGTGCTTTGGGGTATACTCTACAATTTCCTTGTTCCTGTAGCCTCTGTCAGCAAAACTTGCCTCTCTTTTACCATTCTGTGGAAACAAGAAGCAGAGTTCTACTCCTTCCTTTTTCTAATGGTGAGGAAAGTGCAAAGTGGAAACAGGCTCTGCCAGGGGCAGAAGTATCTTTGTTGTGGAAGTGCACATCCCGAGAATTAAGAATAAGGGGAACCAAGCAGAGTGCCAGTGTGCATGTGGAGGGACAGGAGGGGATGGTGCCCCAGGGAAGATACCCAGGACTAAAAAAATGACTGTTACCCAACTGTAATCAGTTCTGTCCCCCCAGAAATATGTGGGGCAGAATGTGAAGGCAGTGAATAGTGAATTCCTCATCAAGAGAGGAAGCTAAGGCAGCTTTTAGGTCCAGCCCTAACAAATCTATCATCGGAGGGAAGGAGTCATAAAGTGAATGATAGACTGAAATTACCAAAGATCTCAGGGGGACGAAAACTCAGTTAAAAACCTAGAACAAAAACAGATAATCAAACATTAAACATTTATTAAGCATCTACTATGTTCCAGGCACTATATAAGCTCTGGGCATAATAGATAAATAATTGGTAAATTAATGGGGAAGACATTAGTAACAGAAGGGAAGATACATTTAAATGAGAAGAATATTTAAATGAGTCCACACATCTCTGAATAAATATTGTAAGATATTGTAAGACAAAGAATAATGAATCAATGCCTGAAGAGACAAAGGAGTTTATGGATTCCCAAGAGAGCACGGAAACTACAGCAAAACATTCTTGAATTGTTCAAGAGAAAAATAAAATCATGATGGTTGAATTTATGTCCTGCCAATAGAAATCATCAGCAGAATAGAAAAACTTGAATTTATGATGGCAAGTCCAAAGAAACGAGACCAAGAATACAAATATACAGGAGTAAAGAACCATATGGAAGAATAAAAATAAACAACAATGTTGTAAGAATGCGTAATTTCTATATAAGCAAAACATATTGATTTTAAAGTCAGAGCTACCCAAAAGATTATAGGTCTTCCAAAAGAATGTGAGTTTGAACATCATAATTTAAGAAATAATATAAGACAACTTCCTAGAACTTCTGGACACAGAAAAGAAAGTACTAATCAAAAGAATACAGTTTTTTCTTTATAAGAGGCAGTGAGAGAAGGATGTTAAGAGAGGGAGAAGAAGAACCTTATTGTTGTAAATTCCAAGATTATATGGTTCATTTTTCTATTATTTTTTTTGTTATTGATTGTACAGTTCACTACTACCTTTTGATCTCCCCATGATTATTTTCACCCTATTTGCCATAAAATCTCCTCTCCTTCCATGTTCCCTTACCCTTCTGAATATCAATTTCATGATTTCAATAACATAACAAATTCAGCAAGCAACAAGAAAAAAGACCTTCAAGTATAAAGGAAAAAAAATTGAATAGCATAAAACTATCCTCTACCCACTAGAAACTGCATTAGGGAATTGAAATAATGTGTTCTGAAGAGAAAAGAAGCTCAAGATACAATTCAAAGTGATATACATTGCAAATCTAATCTTAGGCATCTATGAAAAAAGACAGATGTTCAATAAGAGGCATTTGAAGCCTTTCTATCAAGACAAAACTAAACCAAGACCTGAAATTTGCCATTTATGACCATTTATTTCATGAACACCCCAGAAAACAGAAGCACAAGAAAGGCAAACAAAAATAATAAAACACAAATAATGAAAAAGGTACCCAAGGAACAGAAAAAATAGAAAAAAAAATAGCTATGTAAACAACAAAATAATAACAGGGGGATCATTAAGATATTTCTTTCTAAAAGTACAGAAGGAAATACAGATGAAAGCTGAACAAATAAAGGGGATGGTGGAGGGTTAATCTGAAATACCATAGATTAAAACTCAAAACACCCCATCAACAGATGAATCAATAATTTTTGTGGGGCTAATCTGCAGGATTAGTGGGTACATAAACGGGGAAAAAACAAATATAGAAGAAAATGTATGATGTACACTAATCAAAACAGTTAACAATGAAGGAAAAAGAACTATGATAGTCTTTCTGGATGAAAAGGGTCTGCAGAAAAATGGGTGAATCAGTAAAGGGAGGAATTGAAAAAAAGATTAAATGAAAGAGGAAAGTCTTCTTTTAATAGTGGAAGGTGATCCCATTAAAAAACATTTATATGGGTGAAGGGAGATATTTTATAATGGGAGATAAAAGGCTTTGTGGTTGTTATTCAGTAACATGTCCAATTCTTTGTGAATCCATGTGTTTAACGATTTTAATTATGGGTTTAATCTGTAAGTATTTAATACCTAGAAAGATCACTACCTTTGAGGGAGTGTTATGACTTCATGGATAGCATCTTGTCTTAAGAGAAGAGAAATGAGAGATACTGAGAGCAATTGAAATCCAGAAGGGTAAGAGAACATGGACACAAAGAGGAGCTTTCATGCAAACAGGGGGAAAATAATCGGGAAGAGGGCAAAAGGTAGTAATGAACTGCACAGTCAGGGACAAAGGAAACATTTCTACGATGAGGCAATACTGTTATATTCTTTATCTCCTACAGGAACTGACTTATCTAGGAGTAAATTACAACAGAAAAAAAAAAAGTGAAAGGGAATGATCTACAAGGCAGTAATAGAAAATGCTTAGAAGAGGAGGTTCAGAATAAGTACCTTACAAGCTCTAATTCCAAGCGGGATAAAGCAACTAAAGAAGGAATAAATAAATATAGGAGCCACGGAATCAAAGGCTAAAATGTTTATTCTAGAGATAAAGGAAAAAGAATTAATAAAGAGAACAAAGAAAAGAAATCCTTTTAAAGACAAAAAAAGTTGAATAAAAGGATAAGGGAACTTTTATTTAATTAGTTGAGAAAAAAGGGGGAGTGGGGAATTAAATAACTAGATAAAAGAAAGAAAGAAAAAGGAATAAGTAAGTTAAATACAACTAAAAGACTAGGGAAAAGGATGATTAAACTGCAGTGGGTGGTTGGAAGATGAAAACAAAATTTGAGAATGAGAGGAAGAGAGCTGTTAGGAATAAGGATATATCAAAGCAGATTAAGCAAAAATAACTGAAGAAGCTAAGTGTTGTCTTTAGAGAGGAAGAGAAACAAAAAAATCTAAATTCAGAAAAGGCAAATAGAAGAAAATATAAATAAAAATATGAAAATGAAAATATAAGAATATAATTCTTATAATTTTACATGTGAATGGATTAAATAATCTGATTAAATGAAAGTGTGACAGATTTGGAAAGGAAACAAAATATAATCTGTTGCTCATAAGATTCATACTTAAGAAGCAAAGTCACATATAGATTAAAAATGAGTTGGTACAAAAATTTGATACAAAATTTACTGTGTATCATGTGAATCCATAAAAATCAGGAGTTACAATCACACTATCAGACAAAGCAAAATAAAAAAATTTCATAATATAGAAAGTGATAAACGGGAAATTATATTATATTATACTAAAAAGAACTCATTCAACAAACCAATATCAATATTAAGATTTTATGCCTGAGTTTTTTTAACATCTAAATTCATAATAGAAAGATTAATTGAATTGCAAGAAAATTTAAGACAATAATATTAGCATACCTTTATGTCCCTATCTCAATTTTGAACAAATCTAACAGAAAGATATATAAATAAAAGGGGAAATTTAGAATTAAACAAATTGCTAGAGAATCTAGAGCTAAAAGATTTGAGGCACTTCTAAATTATATTGCTAAAGAATATATGTAATTCTTTATACCACATAAAACTTTTATAAAACTTAACCATATATTAGGCTACAGAAATAAATGAATAAATACAAAAGGGCAAAAATAGTAAATATATCTTTCATAGGGTGCACAAATCTCAGACCCAGACTCAAATGGAGATAACAATGAAATTCTAAATAATGAGTAGTTCAAAGAAAAAAAAATCATATAAAAATCAATAATTATGAGAAAGAAAATGATAATGATGAAAAAACATATAAAAATTTCTAGGATGCAGCTAAAGCAGTTTTCAGAGGAAAAAGGATGTCTCTAAAACATATGTTAACAAAGAAAAAAGAAGAGAATTAATGAGCCATGTATTTAAAAAAATTAAAAATACAACAAACAAACAAACCTAAAACAAGCACAAATGAGGGGATATTGAAAATTAGAGGAGAAATAAACAAAACCAAAAAGACCGTGGAAATTATAGACAAAATTAAAAGCTAGTTCCTTGAAAAGACTAAGACAATTGAGAAACCTTTAGTCAACCTGATTAAAAGAGAATAGAACACACAAAAATGAAATTATCTAATTGTACTAAGGTACAGCCCTAATACATAGCAGGCGCTTATTGACTTGTTGATTCTCAGAGAAAAGAGGGGGAAGGATATAGGGAGAAACTCTGGTAATGTAAAAAGCAAAAGATAAAATTTATTGAAAAGCAAAATTAATTGTTGATTTATTGAGCACAGGACATTTTGAGAAAAGATTAAAGGAACTGGCATTATGTATCCTTTGGAAAGAAAGACTAGCTGGTTCGATTCCATACTTGATAAATGGAAGGGAAAAGTGGTCTTTAGGAATAAAGACTTTCTTCTCATCTCTTCTTTCCCTCCTCTTCCAATGGGCTATATTTAAATAAAAACTTGGACTTCATAGCCATGAAAAAGGCAACTCTAGGATTAGAAGGAGCCCCAAGGATATCTCCCACCACTGTCTAGGACTTTTTATCACACTACCTGTAACCTTATAAAGTCCCTTGAGGTGGATTGGTTGATGCAATATTGGGCTTAGAGTTAGAAAGACCTCAGTTCAAATGTGGCTTCAAACACTTATGTGATCATGGCTAATTCAATTCCTCTCTGTCCGCCTCAATTTCCTCCTCTACAAAATGGAGATAAAAATAACCCCCACTTCACAGGATGAGATGACGTTTGTAGAGTGCAGAGTACAGTGCATATTGCAAGTGCTTAGTAAATGTTTACTTCTTCCCTATATTTGTATAGAGATAGAATGGACCTGGGATTTTCCTGGTAGAAAAAACTCTCTGATAAAGAAATATGTTCAGGGATGTTGTGAGACTGCTTTTTATACTGGTTTAACTAAACCACCCTTCCCGCTCACACAAATATTTGATCTATTATGAAAGATAGCAAAGAAATTGGGCAGATTGACAAGAATAACCAAATGTTACTTATGCAACTAATGCAGGTTAGAGTTTTCTCTGCAAATTCTAGTTTTCAAGAATTGCCTACAGCAACTAATTGCTAACTGACTCACCCAGAGTCCCACAAGCTATACGTCAGAAGTGAGACTTAAGCCCACATCTTCTTGGCTTTAAGGCCGGCCCTCTATCCATTACTCCATTCTGCCTCTTAGAACTTTTGCTACCCCTCATTTCATGTTCATGTATGCCATCTGCTGCTGTTTGGAGTTTTGCATAAGGAGCCCAGCTATGGCTGAGAATCTGCAGGGAATTTCCTCCATTCATTGTGATAGAATGGGACACTGAGTCATTTTTTGCCCCTTAAGACTAGGTAATTCTAGTTATTTTCTCAAAAGGTCTTATACTAAATTGATCAATCTTTTTGCCTCTATGGCCCAGAGGATTTTGTGTCAAAATTCTAAACTTAAAGGGATTCAAGTTGAAAATGTCTTCAGGTAATATATTCAGGGGTGTTATGAGACTGCTTTTTAACCTGGTTTAACTAAACCTCCTCCCACACACAAATATTTGACCTATTATGAAAGATAGCAAAGAAGTTGGGCAGGTTGGTGAAAAAAATCAAATGTTTTTCCTCATTCTTGAAGAGGACCATGACAACACGGAGGTGACGCCATGACATGCAAGTGAACAGGACCAGCCTCACCTTCCCCTCCAGAGCATCTGGGTCCAGTGGCCAGACATAGATCAGGACGACGGAGATGGCCCTGGATTCATGCCTTTTTAAGCCAAGGTCTTCAACAGGTCTGACTGAGGCTGCATCCATTCAGTGATTAAGTCTGGGTAGCCACTGGAGCAAAGAATCTCCTCTTTCACCTAATCTAAAAAAACCTAAATAAATAAATAAATGAATAATAGATAACTAAGTATGGGTGGGGAAGAACCTCAGGGTTTCTGGCCAAAGCCGAATGACTGCTACTTTTACATTCAGTCTGAGTCAATCAAAACCCAGACTGCAACTGAAATGGGCTTGACCTAGGACCTATTATAGGTGCTCAATTAGAATCAGATGATTTTGGTTTCAGGTTTGGTAAATCCCAAGAGATCTTGGGAGAGTTCAGAAGTGCAAAAGAGAAAAAAAAATGCTGAATGGAACTTTTTCTCAAGTATATATATATATATATATATATATATATATATATATGGACAGTTCTTTCTACTGAGGAAACAGAATGGGAAGAGACAATTGCTGAAGTCAGAGGATTTGGTTTCAAATCCTGCTTCTGATGCTTAATAATGATTTGGGGGCAAGTCACATAAGTTGCTAGAAGTTGAGCTTCCTCATCTATAAAATGAAGGTGTTGGAGAAGATAGTTTCTGAGGTTTCTTCTGCCTCTAAGTCTATAAACTATGCTCTTTAAGAATTCATGCCATCTAGCTACACCCAAAGAAAGAAAACTGGGAAATGAATGTAAACTGTTTGCATTTTTGTTTTTCTTCCCGGGTTATTTTTACCTTCTGAATCCAATTCTTCCTCTGCATCAAGAGAACTGTTCAGTTCTGCACACATTTACTGTATCTAAGATATACTGTGACATATTTAACTTGTACAGGACTGCTTGCCATCTGGGGGAGGGGGTGAAGGGAGGGAGAGGAAAAGTCGGAACAGAAGTAAGTGCAAGGGATAATGTTGTAAAAAATTACCCTGGTATGGGCTCTGTCAATAAAAAGTTATAATTATTAAAAAAAAAAAGAATTCAGGCTATCAATACTAGCAGTATGACTCCAGCCACATCAATTTAATCTCTCTGAGGATAACCTTCTTACTTGTAAAATGGGAATATTATCTATACTATCTATTTAATGGGATTCTGTGATATTCAAATGTGGTACAATGTTTGCAAAGCATAATGTAAACCTTAAAGTGCTATAAAACATGTTATTATTTTTTATCATCATGATTATTATCCTTTTGTTGTAGTCCCAGATCCATGCTATGTACTATGGATATATAAAAAAGTACATAAAATGTGGACCCTAGATTTAGAGAACACAGAGCTTCTAGATGGGGGGAGGGAAGGGAGAGATGATAAAATATATAAAAAAATTATTATAAAAATATAAATTAATAAAGAACAAGTAGTAGGATTTCAGATAAGAGGGATATGATGATGAGCTGTAGAAATCAGGTATGGGGGTTGTTAAGTAAGATAGAAGTTGAGTTATAGTTTACAGGATGGGGCAAGACTGAGCAGAAGAGAACAATTAACTGTAGATTAATTTGTAGTGGGGAATGGCTTGAGAAGATGTGAAATGGGAACATACAGTGTGTGCTAAGAGGTAGAGAATAGGGAGGAGGAGATAGTGAGATGCCAGTGCAAATTAGAATAGAAAATTCACAGAAGAAAATAAGTTTGGATAGGAATGGGGGGCCTTGAATTTGACTTGTTGGACAAAAGGAGAACCAATGTAGGTTATTGAGTAACATAGTGCAGGAGCATAAGCAATGTTCTAGGACTAAGCTGTCAGAAATATGTAGGTTGGGTTGGAAGCAGGAAGACTATCCAGAACTAGTTCTAAAATCTTGGTGTAAGTACTGGTAACTGTGGTATTAAAGAGAAAGAACTGGGTAAAAGGGAGATATATAAACATACACATGCATACATATATATATTTATTTTTGTATATACATAGATACACATACACACATACATATAAAATCTCCCTTTTGCCCAATAAATATACATGTATAATATATATGGCATTATATTGGATATAGTATGTTATGGGTGTGTGTATATATATATATATATATATATATATATACGTCTGTATATATATATATATATATATATATATATGTAATGTAAATATGGAGGAAATTGGGGTTAAGTGGTTTTCCAAAGTCACACAGTTAATAGGTATCTGAGGTTATATTTGAACTCAGGCCCTCCTGACTATAGGGCCAGTTCCCAATCCACTGTGCCACTTAGCTGCCCCTAAAAGAGATATTTTCTTGGTGGCTGACTGAATGTAGAACATATAAGAAAAAGAGAGATTCATAAATGACTCTTATGAGGTTATTAAGCTTCTTGAGGTAGAGACTCTTATGCTTAGTCCTTATCTACAATAGCACTGAACCTGTCAAACAGAAGGAGTTCAAGAGATGTTTGCTGAAAGAAAGAGCAGTATCATTAGGAGCAGTCCTTTCCCTATGCACCAAATCTTAGTATAGCTGAGTCAAAGCTTATGAGTAAAACCTGCTTTAAGGCAAGGAATAAATTTTTAGAAAAAAAGAAATAAAACTTTCCAAAGATGACTCAGTATATTTGATCTCTGAATAGAAACTTGAAAGTTTTTGACAGCAAAAGTGAGCAAATCTTCTGATGGGTTTCTCAAGTATTCATTTGTATTGTTCTTAATGTGTCAAATGTTTCTTGAAATAGTTTGATGCTCCTTGACTACAATCTTATTTGAGAGCTCCTCTAACAAAAGAGACATCTTATAATTGTACAGATCAAGAGGCGAACGCAGAACTGCTGTTATTTTGTTAAAAATTTACAAGTAAAGACTTGTAGTTATACTATTTAATTAAATAGAAAATCAGTTGTGTTTGGGTATCAATCATAGGGTCACAGCCAAGGGATCAATTATAAAACTGAAGCTGGAAGGGACCTCAGAGGCTTTTAGATACAATCATTTCCCTTCATAATTGAGGAAACTGAGGTTTGGGGAACTTTAGTGATTTGCTCAAGATAATGTGGGTGATGATATCAAGAAGTAGGATTTGAAATGAGGTCATCCAACTTGAGAGCTAAGGGGTTGCCCTAGGCACAGAGCCCTGAAGCAGTTTGCCTAGGATCATACAACCAGTGGATGTCAGAAGCAGGAAGTAAATTCAAGTTTTCTTGATTCCAAACCCCACATTCTATACACTATATCATACTGCCTTGTTCAAACATATATTAATGATGATGATGATGATCCATGGTGCCAGAAGTAGAGAACTGAATTCCGTCAGGAAGACCAAGGTTCAAGTTATGCTTTCCACATACTGCCTGCATAATTGTGAGAAAATCATTGACCCTCTCCATGTGACCCTAGGACTACAAGTTAAAAAACAGTTGCTGATGTGTCTTGGTAGAAGGCATTTCCTCATTATGAGCAACAAAGTCAAGGGTGGAGCCAAAATAATTATCTAATTGAAATGGGCTGTTTGGAGTTGAGGGTTTTAATTTTGAATTTTATTTTTTTTTAATGTGAAAAGACCAAATTGAAATGTGTTATTATGGGTTAAGAGAAAAATGAGACAGGGGTCTATGTCTTCTCTGGCCTTTGCCAGCATTCCAACACTGACTTGGTTCACTGTGTTTTCTGACCATGGTTTAGACTGAGTGCTAGCAGAAGCCGCTTGGCTTTGTGGAAAGAGAGCCAGCCTTGGAAGTCAGGAATCAAGTCTTGCTTCTGACACTTATGGTAGTATGGTCCTACTCAAGTCAATTAAACTCTCATTGTCCCAGGTGAGTTTTGAAGATTCTTTCAGGGCAGATAGTGGTCTGCATTGAGAAAGGCAGCTCCTTATAGAAAGAAAATTACAGGTTTCAGATTTTTTAAAAATTAAAAAAGATTGTATGTGGGTCTCTTAAAGTTTTCATTCCTCAGTCTCTTCTGCTTCTCCATGTCATGTGCTGTCATATTTCATTAATATGTCTTTTCTAGGACTCAGATGGTTACTCTTTACAAGAGCATGGCTATGCCTTTGAGACATTTCCTAACTTCTGTGTTGAAATATTCAATTGGATACAGAAATCTATCTGTATAAAAGGATGTGGGATCCATATAATGGAAGTATAAAAGGATGGAGATAAGAGAAGGTAGATAGGAGTGCAGAGTTGGAATAAGAGAGAAGATTAAACAAGGGAAAATAACATGGAGGGAAATGCACAGTTAATTATCATAACTCTAATTATGAATAAGATAAACTCACCATAAAATAGAAACAGATAGATAGAAGAATGGATTTAAAACCAGAATCCTATAATATGTTGTTTATAAGAAACATATTTGAAGCACAGAAACATACAGAGAAAAAGAAAAGGGCTGGAAAAGAAGATATTATGCTTCATTTGAAGCAAAAAAAGAAGCAGGGATAATAATCATGATATCAGATAAAACAAAAGCAAAAATAGATTGAATGAAAAGAAATAAGAAAGGAAACTATATCTTACTGAAAAACACCATAGACAAAATTATATCAATAAATAAATATACATGTACTAAATGATATAGCACCTAAATTTTAAAAGAAAATAGTTGAGTGAGTTATAGGAGGAAATAGAAAATAAAACTGTACTAATGGGGAATCTCAAATTTTCCCTGTCAGAATTAGATAAATCCAACCAAAATATAAACAAGAAAGAAGTTACAGAGGTAAATTAAATTCTGGAAAAGTTAGATAAGATAGAGCTCTGGAGAAAATTGAATGGGAATAGAAAAGAATATATTTTTTTCTCATCAATACATGACACCCACACAAAAATGACCTTGTGTTAGGAAATAAAAAACCTAAAATCCAAATACAGAAAAGCAAAATTAGTAAATGAATCTTTTTCAGATTGTAATGCAATAAAAACTATATTCAATAATGGGCAAATATAGATAAAAAATTAATCAGAAGCCAAATAATCTTAGCCTAAGAAATAAGTGGATCAAAGAACAAATCATAGAAACAATAATTTCCTTAAGAAATTGACAAGAATGAGACAACATACCAAAATCTAAGGGGTTCAGCTGAAATGATACTTACGGGAAAATTCAAGTTTCTAATTGCTTACATAAATAAAATAAAGAGAAGATCAATGAATTGGACAGGTTGTTAAAAAGAAAAACCTAGAAAAAAGAACAAGTTTAAAAAAAGCCCAATTTAATGCCAAATTGAAAATCCTGAAAATTAAAGACAAAATTGATAAAACTGAAAGAAAATTAATATTAATAAACATAATTAATAAACATAATAATTAATAAACAAAACTAGAAGGTGTTTTCATGAAAAAAATTAAACAGATAAACCATTAATTAATTTGATTTTTTTAAAGAAAAGAAGAAAACCAAATAACTAGTATCAAAAATGAAAGGGATGAATTTACCACCAATGACAAGGAAATTAAAACAATTATTAAGAACAATTTTTCCCAATTATATGCCAATAAATTTGACAACCCTAATAAGATGGATTACTATCTACAAAAATATAAATTACTCAGATAGCAGAAGAAGAAATACTTCAGTAATCCAATATTAGGAAAATAAATTGAATAAGGCTTCAATGAACTCCTTAAAAACACAATCCTGGGGCCAGAAGGATTCACAAGCAAATTCTACCAAGCATTTAAAAGGCAATTAATCCTAATACTATATAAACCATTTGGAAAAATAAGCAAAAAAAGAGTTTCACCAAATTCCTTTTATGACAGAAATATATTATTGATAATTAAATCAGAAAGAGCCAAAATATAGAAAATTATAGACCGATTTCTTTAATGAATATTGATGCAAAAATTTTAAATAAAATATTAACAAGGAGATTACATCAAGATGCCACAAAGATCTTACTCTAAGATCAGATGGGATTTTCAGTATTAGGAAAACTATAACATAATTGACCATATCAATAACAAAACCAATAAGGAATCATATGATTATCTCAACAAATGCAGAAAAAGCTTTTGACAAAATTCAATACTTGTTAAAAACACTAGAGAACATAAGAATAAATGGAGCTTACATTTAAAATGATAAGCAATATTTATCTAAATCATCAGTAAGCACTATCTGTGATAGGAATAAGCTAGAAGCTTTCCCATTACAATCAGGAATGAAGCAAGGATGTCCATTATCACTTCTATTATTTACACATTGTTATGAAAATGTTAGCTATAGCAATAAGAGAAGAAAAAGAAATTGAAGGAATTAGAATAGGGAATGAAAAAACATAAGTATCACTCTTTGCAAATGACATGATGTTATGCTTAGAAAATCCTAGAGAATTTGCTAAAAAACTAGTGGAAATGATTAACAACTTTAGCAAAGTTAATCCACATAAATTATCAGTATTTCTGTATATTGTCAACAAAGTTCAACAGCAAGAGACAGAACCAAAAATATATTTAAAATAACTATAGACAAATATTTGGGAGTATAACTGCCAAGACAAACCCAGGAACTATATGAACGCAATTACACAACACTTTTCACACCAGTAAAGAGAGGTATAGATAAGACAATTGGAAACATATTAATTGCTCGTGTGTAGGCTAAGTCAATGTAATAAAATGACAGTTCTACCTTAATCCATTTATTCAGTGCCATATCAACCAACCAAACAAAAGGCTTAAAAAATCATAACAATATTCATTTGGGAGAAAAAAGATCTAAGACATCAAAGAAATTAATGAAAAATATGTGAAGGAAGGTAGCCTATTAGTACCAGATCTCATATTATAAAGTGGAAATCATCAAAATAATTTGGTACTGGCTAAGAAATAGTGTTGGATCAATGGAACAGATTGGAGGAATTCCTAGGTACACATTTCGTTATAGTGAATGATCAGGGTAATTTAGCAACAATCAACCCAAAGATCCAAGCTTTTAGAACAAAAATTCATGATTTCACAGAAAATAGCTGGGAAAACTAGAAAAAAGTAGGTATAGAACAACATCTTATACCATATATACCAAGATAAGGTCAAAATGGCTATGTGATTTATATATAAAGGATGATACCATAAGGAAATCAGAAGAGCATGGAATAATTTATCTGTCAAATCTATGGATAAAGGAAGAATTTAGGACCAAACAAAATATATAGAGCATTATAAAATCTAAAACAGATAATTCTGATTATATAAAATTAAAAAGTGTTTGCACAAACAATACCAATGCAATCAAAATTAAAAGGAAAAAAGAAAACTGGGGAGAAATCTTTGCAACAAGTATTTCTGATAAAGGCCTCACTTCTCAAATATAGAGAGAACAGACTCAGATTTCTCAAAATACAAGTCATTTCCTAGTTGATAAAGTGAACAGACAGTTTTCAAAGTTTTCTTTCTCTCTCTCTTTCATACACATACACACATACACACGTATGAAGAAGTACTCTAAATTACTTTTGACTAGAGAAATGAAAAATAAAACAGCTCTTAAGGATCAAATGTTCACCTAGCAAATTGGCTAATATTGCAAAAAAGGAAAATGATAAATGTTGGCTGGAATGTGGGAAAACTGGAACACAAATACACTGTTGGTGAAGTTGTGAATTGATCCAACCATTGTGAAGGGCAATTTGGAACTATGTCCAAAGGGTTAAAAAAAAAAACATGTATACCCTTTGATCTAGCAATACTGCAGCTAGATCTGTATCTATATGCCAAAGAGATTTTTAAAAAAGGGATAGACCTATTTATACAAAAATATTTATATCAGCCGCTTTTTTTGGTGGCCAAGAATTGGAAATTGAGGGAATACCTAATAATGGCTGAACAAATTATGATGTATGATTGTAATTGAATATTATTGTGCTATATGAAATGACAAGTGGGATGATTTCAGAAAAAACTAGAAAGACTTAATGTGAACTGATGCAAAGTGAAGTGAGCAGAACTCGGAGAACTTTGTATACAATAAGAGCAATACTGTATGATGAAGAATTGTTAATGACCTAGCTATTCTTAGCAATACAATGAATGATCCAAGACATTCAGTCCCAAAGAGTTCATGATAAAGCATGCTATCTGTCTCCAGAGAAAGAACTGAGGTTGTCTGAAAACAAACTGAAGCATGCTATTTCTTTCTTTCTTTCTTTCTTTCTTTCTTTCTTTCTTTCTTTCTTTCTTTCTTTCTTTCTTTCTTTCTTTCTTTTTAAAATTTAAGTATTTTTGAATAAAATGACTAACATGGAAATATTTTATATGATTGCACATGTATAACCTATATTGTATTGCTTACTATCTCAGGGAGGGGGCAAGTGAGAGAGGTTGAAAGGCATAGAATTTGGAACTCAAAACTTAAAAAAAGTTAAAAAATTGTTTTAAGAAATAATTGGGGAAAAATAAAATATTATTTTTTAAATAAAGAAACAATATATCTTTTCTGTCTAACAACCATATGGCACTCTCATGTATGTGTTTTATATTACTTTCCTCTGTAGAGAATTCCTTCCTTTTCTAGGGTCTTAAACTCTTTTTAATCTCTTCTTCCTCAATCAGGTATTGAGAAGGTGGCATTAGTGACTAGTTTCCAGTTATTTTCTCTATTTAAATTATCAGGGATTTTAGAATAATCTAAATGATTTCCAGGAAACAGACAGCATCCAAGTGATTTCATCATTTCATTTAAAAACTAGTTTATATTTTCCTAAAAAATTATTTAATCATAGCGTCAAGTCAAGTCAACAAGCATTTATTTATTAAGTCCTTACTAGGTGCCAGGCAATGGATGAAGCCCTGGATATTCAAAGAAAGGCAAAAGCTAAATCCTTTCCCTCAAAGAGCTGATGCTTTAGTGGGGGGGGGGGGGGGGGGGGGGGGGGGGGGGGGGGGTGGTGAAAAGCAAAGAGCGATCTTCATACAAGAGGTCTCCAATGTAAATGGAAGGTCTCTTAGAATGTGGGTTTGAGTGGGTTTGAATGTAGGTGAAGAAAGGAAGAGAGAAATGGGAAAAAGGAAGGAGGAGAAGGGGAAGAAGGGGGAGAACATTCTAACCCTGGAAGATATGCAATAAAAAGGCACCAAGTGGGCAAATACAGGATCCTGTGTCAGAAACAGTGAGGGAACCATCCTAGCTAAATGCTTGGAGGGGAGTAAAGTGTAAGAAGATTGGACAAGAAAGAAAGAGACAAGCAGTGAAGAGTTTCAAATACCAAACTACGTTTTTATGTTTTATTCTGGAGGTCAAAGGGAACCACTAGAATTTATTGAATAATAAACATATTTTGAATAATAACATATATCGAATAATAAATAATAACATTTTTGAACTTTGTTAAGGGTTGTGAGAAATGACTTTAACAGTTTTCTGAGGATTCAAGAGTATTTTATTACATCCCAATGTTGAGAAATTTAACATACTTTCTGCTTTTTTTACTTTCTGTTTAACCCACAGCTCCATTACCATAGCAATATACAAAAATAATTTAATGGTATCTTGGCAAACAAGGATGAAGTAGTTATTTTAAAGCAACTGGTCAGCACACACATACACACACACACACACACACACACACACACACTCACACGCACACGTGCACACACTGATTATATAATATGAGAAATGAGGGTTTAATTCTCCAGGATTCAAATTTCATGTAGTGGAACACTCTGTCAGCCTGTAAGGGATCTCATAAAGGGCATCAGGAAGCAATTAGGGTTACCTAAGGCACTCCAATGCCCTTTGCCCTACTCCTTTTTCCAAATGAATCAGAAATACTTGTAGGGTTCACAGAAAGTATTGAAAAGGGGAAATTAATCGGATTCTCCCAATCATATTACTACACCCAGTGGCAATTGCCCTCTGAAGAATTGATATGATTAACTGACTGTCACCCTTAGGGAAGAAAGAAACAGGTCACCACCATAAGTCATCACTTATGAATCCTAATGAGTCTATTAAAGGTTATCTTTTGTAGACAGTAGAGGTTTCTGGTGACTGAAGATAAAAAGGGGCACTCCATAGGTCTATATATCTAATTGGGTCTCTACCAATTTAAGATGCGGTCAGAGATCTCAGATTATCTTGGGGAGAGGAGGAGAGAAAGCAGCATCTCCCCAAATGGATACTGATTGGAGATTCTAGGATTTCAGGAGTGTTGCAGAAGCAGCTGTTACTTTCTACCAACCATGTGGGCAGCACAGATGCCAGTGATCTGAGATCACCTAATACAGGTTGGGGAAGAAGGTACCAGCACCTTTGTTAGCCAAGGTGTACACCTTGGAGTGTACCATATGCTGATGCTTGTAGGATGTGAGGGAGGTGCAGAAGTGGCAATAAAAAAGCAGCTCACCCCAACCATACCCCAGCATCGAAGCTGGCTTATAAGCTTTTCCTTTTTATTAAAAAAAAAATCTCTGACAGGCAAAGATTGGCTGAATGAGATGCTGAGAATGGGATCAGAAGGACTCATCCTTCTTATCTCTGATTAGGATGCATAATATCTATTCTGTATAAGAATTAGGGCTCTCCAGAAAAAAGGAAAAAAAAAATCTTCATTTGAGTTAAGCTGAGCATTATAACAATTTTGGAAACAGACAGATCTTCCTAATAGTTTAGTAATGTAAGGGAAAATGTTGTAATTGCAATGAATTGTAGAGGTAAACAGAAAAAGATTCTAAGGAGTTTTCTCTCTAAATTAGCTTTTCCATTGCCCAGGAGAATAATCTTGATATATGTTCTTTTCATGATAGTACAATAGAGTTTTGCTTTAGGGAGTTATAGCCCTCCTTTAATACATACCTAGCAAGTAATGCCAATTCATTAACTAGGATTGCATTTGCAATTTTAAAAGTCCTAAATAACAGATTTATCCACCTATATATTATGATAAGGGGCACAGAACTACAATACTCCAATATCGTGAAATGCATTTTAGTGGTTAGTTTTGTTGGCCTTACCACAATTGTCATGAAAACCCTGTATGATAACTTTGGACCCTAGACTGACAAAGAACCATAGGATAAAAAAAAGAAAAGTAAGACATAGGAAAATGAAGGAAGGTACCTCTCACCACTAGGGTGGCTAGGTGGCCTAGTGGATAATGTGCTGAACCTGGAGCCAAGAAGGCTTTTCCAAAGTCTAAATCTAGCCTTAGACACCTAGTAGTTCTTTGACCCTCAGCCAGTCATTAACCCTATTTGCCTCAATTTTCTTATGTATAAAATGATAGAGAAGAAAATTCTAGTATCTTTACCAAGAAAACCCCCAAAAGAGTTAGATTGACAGGAATGATTGAATAAGAATAATAAAACTCCCTTGACTATGAATGGGGGAGAACTCTCAACCAAAGAATAAAAGTAATCAAAAGATAAAAACCATTTTGATTACATAGAATTTTAAAGTTTTTGAATAAAAAGAGATAATTGTTAATTGGGAAAAATCAAATGTCTTTGAGAAGGGTCTGATATCCAAAAATATGTGTCCAAAGTCGGATTTGAACTTGTGAGGACAAGTTTTCCTGACTTCAGACCTGGTATACAACTTCACATGGGCCTTCTCAATGTGGGGGATGGGGTGGGAAGTAAGGGGGAGAACCTGGAACTCAAAATTTTAAAAACAAATGTAAAAATATACAAAAACATTACATGTAATTGGTGAAAACAAAATATTAAAACAGAAAAAAGGGCAAATTTAAGCACTGGTCTGCCAGAGCTGTTGGTGACGACAACAATTTTATGCAGACTGTACATTATCTGATCCAATTGCTTGTAATTTACTTTTCTGTTCTTCTTTAATGGAATACTTTTTAAAGATTCATGCTTCATGTATCATCTGCCATTGAGATTATCGATAGGGGTTCAAGCTGAGGTTCTGCACAATTGAGGACCCAAATAGCAAACAAATCTTGAGAAGCAACAAGGGGTTTTGGAGTTAATGAGATCATAAACTACAAGCTGGCAAGGGTCATCTTAGTGCATGGGTACTAAGTAGCAAAGCTAGGATTTTAACCCAGGCTGAAACTTCAAGGTCATCCAGGCTGCCATTCACAAGGACATTGATCATGTTTTTTACCTGTCCCTTCACCTACCCAAGTACTATGGAAACATTTTAGAGTGCTTTCTATTTTTTCGGCGATTGCTCCTTACTACTTCTAAAAAAAATTATTCTGAGATAAATTAGATTTGAGCAGTCCCCTTTCTTCTGTGTGTTCCATTATTCTATGCTGTCTATATCATATATCAAATCATAATCTCACTTCTCATCACTTCTCATCCCTTTTTCCCTAGACCCTTTAATTAGGGAGCTCCCCCAAAAATACTTGCTTCTTGACTTACAACCTCTTAGAAGGCAAGGGAAACTTCTGAGGAAAAGAAATTCAGGGGATGTATTACAGCTAGGCAATGCAATATGTTATATTTATAATCTAAAAGATGAAATTAAGCTGAATTCAGATATGTTGCTACTTACATTTGGTCACTGATCCCCTTTCTATAGGTTGTAAAAGTGGGAATCACTTAAATGAATGAAGCTAATCAAGTAGAGCTTTTAACTCCAAGTTAATCACTAATCCTCCCTCCCTCCTTCCCCTCAGTCCTTGTGGTCCAGAAGCAGCAGGCAGGTGCTTCCAAAATTAAGCTACTTCTTCAGTGAACAAGGACCGCATAAAACAAAGCTGATAAAGAATGATAGTCAAGGGGATTTTTAAAAAGTCATTATCACTACTTTGTGTGTTGATGACAGCAAATTCATTGGAATCCTTGACTTTGTCAGAAAGAAGCAACATCTTAAAAATGTTTTAGAAGTGCCTTTTGGTTTTAATCTTAGTAATTGTAGAGAGTCGCAGGTAGTGGGGGAACTCTGGGTAAGGTATAAAACCCTTCATCCAAGAGGGAACCTGCTGACAATGTCCGGTTGGGCTCCCCATCTCCCCTAAGGGCTCTCAGCCTTCCTGAGAAGTCAAGGAGGGCAAGAGTGTGTTCTACTTGAAGCAAGGCATACTTACAGTAAGAGGAATTTACTTATCAATAGCAGGGTGCTTATAGTTAGCACTTGCACAGTGTGCTGTGGTGATGTAATGGTACTGAGGTATTTAGGGGCTGAGAAGACTGGAAATAAATGGACTCCATCTTTGACCAGTCTCATGGTCTCTTGCCTTCATCACTCCTCCACTAAGACCAAGGACTCGGGCTGGTCCTGAGATCCTCCAGAGAGCTAGTCCGGACACTATATTTTGGCATTCCAGCGTGGGGGCTCTAGAAAGTACACTACAAGTAATTCCTGAAGAATCTGGTTGTTCTCCAGACCCTTCCTCTATAACAAACAGAAACCGTTAAGGAAAACTAATAAAATGACCAACTGGATTGGCAGTCCATGGCACATGTTGCCTACAGTGTTCTCCTCCCTGTCTACCAAGAAAAAGGAAATGATTTATTATGTTTTCTAGAAGTAGAATTGGGTCATTGCAATTAATCTGAATTCACCATTCTGGTGGTGGCTGGATGGCTCAATGGATAGTGTTGGACTTAGAATCAAGAAGACCTGAATACAAATTCTGCCTCGTTCACTTACTGGCTGTCTTATCCTGAGAAAGTCACTTAATCTCTCTTAGCCTCAGCCATAAAATAGGGAAAAAATAACAGTACCTACTGTTACTATTATTTTAGTGTTGCTTTCTTTGACATTATGGTAGTCATTGTTTTTTTCTTTTATTTCTTTTTTTTTTTTTTTCTCAGAGGCAGTGTGACACAGTGGTTTGAAGGCTAACCTGGGAATCCTATTTCTGGTACTGAAATAGCCCAGGCAATCGAGACGGCCATAGTAATTCATAATTTAGAAATAATTTATTGTAACTGGCCTAGATGGTCTGCATGGCCAGGACGGATCTCCAGTAGGATTCTGGCATGGTTCCGTGCCCAACTGAAGTAGGGACAGCCTTATAAGCATTCTTGTTCACCCTTGCTGGCACATTTTGACATTAAACAGGACAAAAGATACAATGGCAGATGTTTAACATAGTTTATAGGTCAGGGTTATCAAACAGATAACCCTCGTTGTTGATCAGGCACTTTGAAGTGCAAAACACCTCCTTTAATATAGCTGAGCAGACTTTTCTCTGCGAGCCCCAGGCCCTTTAACCTAAGACTGAGGGAAGGGAGGGGAGGCCAGTCCTTTATCCATTTCAGTACCATTGCATAAACAATGATGGACTAAATCCCTAGTGCTTCAAACTTTCAAAGACTATCAATTAGTCTTAGTGCTTATTATTGCTACTAGTCTTAGTGCAACTGAGTATGAGGAGTACTTCATGCCAACAAAATCACAAATGCTTAAGTATTAATCATAAAAGAACAGATTTTATTACCTGTACTTAAACTAAACAGCTCCTAAGAGTTGAAAAACAAAAAAAAGTGACTTTCACTTTATTCCAAATAATCAGATTGGCCTGGGAAAATGGTCCTCCTTCAAGGAAAAAGAATAAAACCATAAAATAGTCTTAATCCCAGGCCCATTGGGTATAAAAATTGTAGGAGGTAGGGAATAAATCCACTCCAAAAGAATAGCTGGTAAGACTTCATATATATGAAGACAGGGATTTAGAATGATTGGCATTCAAACATGCAGGAAACAAAGGCCTGAAATAAACTCATAGTGAGTTATTGTGCACTGCTTTGAGTACTGCAGTCAAATTCAGACTTCTTCCTAGAGAGTCTGGATAGACATTTTTTAGGAAATAAAATAACCTGGGGTGTTTGCTAATTATCTGCAGCCAATGCAAGTCAGAACAACACATGATGGCATGAGCAATATAAGGAAGCCATATTCCTTTGCTAAGATATAGTCTTTTTAGACGCCTGAACAGACTCTCATTCCTGTATTAACATGGGCTCAAGTCCCAGGTTCTCTCACTTGCTAAAGTCATAACTGAAGATACAGAAAAAACCTTGATGTGGAGAAGTAGTTCTCAAAATTTTTGGTGTCAGGATATCTTTATACTCAACTACTACTGAGGATCCAAAAATGTTTTTATTTGTGAGTTAAATTTATTGATTTTTTTCTTACATTAATCAACAAACATTTAAAAGTGCCTCCTATGTGCCAAACATTGTGCTAAGTATTGGGGATACAAAAAGAGTTAAAAGTCCCTGCCTTCAAGGAGTTTACAATATAATGGTGGAACAATATGAAAATAAATAAACATAAAACAAGCAATGTATAGGATAAATAGCAAATAATTAATGGAGGAAAGGCACTAGAATTAATAGGGATTGGGGAAGGCTTCCTGTAGAAGATGGGGTTAGAAATTAAAATATGATGATGATGACAATGAAAATAATATTGGCCTCCTGGACCCAATGAAGCTACCAGGGATCCCTAGATCATACTTTGAAAATTGCTAATGTGGAGATTCCTAAGGAAAATTTGAGGGCATGTCACCTCTTTATCTTTGTTGGCAAAATTATTGATCATCCAGTGTCATACATATACTTTCCTAGAGTGAAATGATGTGATGTGAAGCAAAGGGAAAACAAATTATAGAATCACTTCTATAGTTTATCATAATCACCAAAGAATACTTCATGACACTAAAAAAATCTTTCATGTTCATCGTCCACACAAACACACATGCTGTTAGATAATATAAGAATCCTTTCTACTAAATGAAGAAAAGCTGTCCATAAAACTGTATAAAACCATAGGATGTTAGGGCTCCTAATCACAATCTTCTCTATTTATATTAGACTATTTATCCTCAATGATCCCAGAATACTTTCCTATTCATAAATAGTGGCTGTGATATGAGGTCAGGTGTTGTGAAAAATCATTAAGAGTAATGAATGCTAACTGAACATAACTTATGTAAATAATCTTAATAGCAATAATAAGCCAGAGATAATTGTTTGCAGGTGTCATTTCCTTGGGAAAAAAAACACATCCACCTTTTTTTCTGATAGAAAATGCTAATAATGTCATTTAATTTATGTGCCTTAATTAGCACACTGCTGTTCTAATTACTGTGCTAGCCCAGAAATCATGATTCTTTACTCTTTCCCCTGTCTCAGGCAGACACATATGTACTCAGCTGTCTCTCGTTTCTTTCTGAATACATAGGTGCATCTCAGCAGGGTTCAGCATTAGCCCAGGATGATAAGACCTGGTACCATTTCTTGAAATTCTACAATCACACATGGTTTCTTTCCTCCCTAGTGACAGAGTGAACTCTGTAAAAATTGTGTAAAATCACAAAAACCCAGACTTCAAATGGTCTCACATCCTCTTAGCATGTGATAAGCAGTACCATTCAAGAGCAAATCAAACTCCTATTGATCTTTTAGGCAGTCAATTCTCAGGAAAAACTTCACATTCAATTGAGAAATCCTGGTCTGATTATCAAACCTCCCCCAGATTTGCCCATAAAATAGGTCTTCTGGAAACCATTCCAGATTTTCTCCATTGAGAAAATAGGCTCGCTAAGGGAAAGCCTCTTACTGAAAAATAAAACTTCCTATTTTTGTCACAGATTTTGGGGTTAGTGAATTCTTTCTCTTCTGAACCTGTATCTCTCTGAGCAGAAGGAATCACACTCATTCACACACCTCATCATCACTAGTACAAATCCCTATTAGATGAGGCCAGGGGAAATGGCTTTCATCTAATCTATGGTACTTCTATTAATCCAGACTTACATAGTAAAAAAAAAAAAACCAAAACATTATCTAATAATAATAGCTTATATTTTTATAGTATGTACTATGTACCAGCTACTGTGCTAAGGGTTTTATAATTATTATTTTATTTGATCCACCATCCTGGTGAATGGAGAGGTTAGATGTTATCCCTATTTTACAGATGAGGAAATTGAGGCTGAATATCTATCAACTATTGCTGACTCTGGGTCCAATGCTTTGTCTACCAATGCTTTGTCACCCACCTGCTCCAAATATATCTTACAAAATCCTACATATAAAAGTTCCTGAACTTTGTAACTTACAGGATGTGAAACTAAAAAAGAACTTTAGTCTCACATTCAATGCATGAATATCTCTTCTTCATGAATCTGCTTCTTCTTGACTGGTGGCTATGTCCTCTGCTTAAATATTTCCTGAGATGGAAAATTTACCAGTTCAAAAGGCAACTTATTCTATTATTACTCCAAATGTCACCACTGACTCAAATGTATATAGTATGCTAAAGATTAAAAGGCATTTCCCTCATGATTCCCATGAGGTAGATAATAAAAATAATTAACAATGTGTATGGCTTTAGGCTTCATGCAGTGCTTTATTTACATAGAGGAACTCATTTGATCCCCACAATAATGTTGTAAAATAGGTACTGAGATTCTGTCATTTAGAGAAGCAAAGACTCAAAAGATCAAATGTTCAGCATTATATAGTCTAAGGCAGGGTTTGAACTCAGGTCTCCCTGAGTCCAAATCCAGTGTTCTATCTACTACACAGCTGCCCAAGTAGCACAAAGCTATTTTATCCTCAAGGAAACTGAGGCTCATAAAGGGTTAATGATAGTTCATGGACACAAAACTAACAAGTTGAACCCAGGTCTTCTGATTTCAAATTCAGTGTTCTTCTCACTATATCATGATGTCTTTCTCCTAGAAAATTTTTCTGCATATTGAGCCAAAATCTGTCTCACTGTACTTAAATCACCCTAAATATCATTTGTCTACGGGATATGTTTTTTGGTTCAAATCAAACTTTTGATTGCTCTTCACTATAAGGGAAAAGAACCAAGCTTTATATCTAAGACTTGATTCCTCTTTCCATCAAATACCAATTCCACAATGAACAAAAATAGAAATAAAAAAGAAATGTATTTATCCAAATCAATAGCAAAATAGAAATCAAAGAAAACACACAGGAGAATATATGCCAGACAGTGCAGAGAGAAGTTCTTCACAGCACCTACTTTTATGTCTGGCATATGGTGGGAGCCATTTAATGTTTGTTTCTCCATTCTCCTTGGGAGTAAGGTAACCCAGATAAATCAAAAGAGAATCCCAGATCTCAAGGGAAATTTCCTGAAGTCTTTAGTATAATAGCAAATGATAGCAAAGAGATAAGGGCATGATAGAGAGCACCAGCTCCTAGACTCCTATTCTTCCCCTTAGTAATCTGAAGTGGGGTTTGGCGTTGTCCATTCCTCAGAGCAGGAAACCAGAATCTGAAGCATCTGTAGAACCCACAGGGACTTGAAGAAATTTGAAGGACCATACATATCCATAGTATACAGCAATCAATCAAAAGTAATAAATGTGGCTAGCTAACAATGTAACACTAGCTGCAACAATAATAAAAAGTACAACTTAATTGTAAGCAGTACTGCAAACATAAAGACTTATTAACAGACACTGCTATACTGTGAACATAACAAGTTAGCAAAACAAAAGACACTCAAACATACAGTGATTCACATGTACAGCAATAAACATATGCTATACCAGGCCTTTTCACAAGGTATTATCTATTAATGTCACTTGGATAGAGGCACAACTATTTCTTCAGACTTACCTACAACATCATAATTTAATCTAAGGGTCTTGTTTAATAGTCTTAGTTCTTTTGTCACTGATTGGTATCTCAGCTCCTATGCCAGAGTAATTGAAATGTGCTGACCATCAAGATCACTACACACTCTGTCTACATTTGGGCTAGCCTCAATGCCAGAGTAGTGAATATGTTCTTGCTCTGTACATTGAATTTATGCCCTAAGTCTCTGCAGCAGTTTAAGTTAGAAAAGCAATTGCTTGAGTTTAGTCCTCCTGTGTTATAATAATCATTTCTTTCATTGGGTGCATCACTTTCAATGCCCATATTTGAGTCTGAAAGTCTTTGTGCCACTGCTGGACAGTCTCTTTTACCCAGCTTGTTCCTAAGTAAATGTCTGTTATGGGCCAGAACTCTGAACTTGAAACAAGGATTCTTACAAGGTAGTAAGTGGAATTGATGAGACAATGATTATCTAGTTTAGCATGGTGCTTAATAGTTCTCTAAATTCAGTGTGATTGATTTAACCTTAAACAAATAATGATTTCCTAGTGATTGTAATGATTGGTTTATTCTCAGTGAAGAGCATATAAGCCAAGCTCTGGAAGCCAAAGAGAGAGATTCATTTCCACCTTCAGTCAGGCTCCTGGTGGCTCTCCTAGGGGACTGAGAGAGCTCGGATTCAGAGCTAGGGAAGACAAGCAGACTGGAGGCTGAAGCACAAGCCCTTGGACTCAGATTCATTCATCCCGTGTCACACCACCTTGGTGGCAGGCTCTCCTCCTTAGTTTCTCCACTGAAACCTAGACTCCAGAAGGCCTCTAAGGAAGCTAGCTGAAGCCCCAGGAAAGGAGACAAGATTTTGAAGGAGACTGGATTTGGACTCTTAGCACCGGGCTACTCTTGTGGTGATTACTCAACTGAAAACAAGGCTGCCCCCAAGACCACCAGAAAACCCAAGTAAGAACATTACATTTCAGCGTCCAAACGTGGGACAAAGTGATTACTGAGCTGAAACGAAGGGTTGCTTCTGAGACCCCCCAGAAAACTGAACTAAGAACTTTACAAATGTCTGATAGTTCTCTCCCACTGCAAAATCTTGCAAACTCTTCTATGGGCAATAGGTGATTACAGTGAATAGCTCTGACCCGGCCCACTTCATTCTTGGGGGCTATTTTGTAAATAGACATGTTTTTTAGTCTCTCAATAACTTTGTATTAATTAGCTTTCCAGCAGTCAGTTAATTTGTGAGTCCCTCAAAGGGTTTCACAATAGAACTTAGTCTCCATGCTGTACTCTGCCATCATAACTTGTGCACACACACACAGAGTGTATATGGAAACTAATCTCAGAAGAAAGGCACTAGAGGCTAGGGACACAGGAGTGGGGAGTAGATTTAAGCTGGGACTTGAAGAAAGCCAGGAAAACTTAGGCAAAGGGAAGAAGGAAGAGCATTGCAGGCATTAGGGACAGCCAGTGCTGATACATTGAATCTATGGTGGTGCAGCAATTGGAATGGAGACTCTGTATTCAAGAAGCCTGAGTTAAAATACAACCTCAAACTAACCACATGGTCCTAGGCAAATATGGAATCTGTTTTCCTCAGTTTCCCCAATTGTAATGTAACTGTAGGATTGCTGCGGCAATCAAATGAGATAAAATTTAAATTAGAGCAGTGTCTGGCATGCAGTAGGAGTCATATAAATGTTTTTCTCCCCCAATCCCAATCAGATGAGGAACAGCAAGTAGATTGGGAGAGGTCATAGTATAAGAGAACTGGAAAGATGGCATGGAGCTAGGGTGTGTCTGGCTTGGGATGGGGACAGAGCATCCTATATTTGATCCTGGAGGGCATATGGAGCCGTGAGAGCTCACTGAATTGCGAGGTGACAGTCAGACCCACATTTTAGGAAGAGCATTTTGGTGGCTGAGTAGATGAAGCGGGGAGCTGTTAGGAGAGAGGTGAGGAGGGCCCCCTTGGGGCAAACAGTAAGAAGGGCTCATATGTGAAAAGTGACGGTAAAAACAAGATTTGACAACAGATGGATTGTATGGTGAGTGTGAATAAGGAATAGAGTGCGACTACAATTGTGACTGAATGGATGGTGGTACCCTCAATAGTGATAAGAAAATTGGGAATGAAAAGCGGAGTCTTCGGATTCTTCCTCCATAAGCAATCAAGGATGGAGTAGAACAATCTATTTTATTTTATTTTATTTTATTTTTTTTTTTATTTAATAGCCTTTTATTTACAGGATATATACATGGGTAACTTTACAGCATTAACAATTGCCAAACCTCTTGTTCCAATTTTCACCTCTTACCCCCCACCCTCCCTAAATGTCAGGATGACCAGTAGATGTTAAAATATATTAAAATATAACTTAGATACACAATAAGTATACATGACAAAACATTATTTTGCTGTACAAAAGAATCAGACTCTGAATTATTGTACAATTAGCTTGTGAAGGAAATCAAAAATGCAGGTGGGCATAAATATAGGGATTAGAATTCAATGTAATGGTTTTAGTCATCTCCCAGAGTTCTTTTCTAGGTATAGCTAGTTCAGTTCATTACTGCTCCATTAGAAATGATTTGGTTGATCTCGTTGCTGAGGATGGCCTGATCCATCAGAACTGGTCATCATCTAGTATTGTTAATAGAAGTATATAATGATCTCCTGGTCCTGCTCATTTCACTCAGCATCAGTTCGTGTAAGTCTCTCCAGGCCTTTCTGAAATCATCCTGTTGGTCATTTCTTACAGAACAGTAATATTCCATAATTTTCATATACCACAATTTATTCAGCCATTCTCCAACTGATGGACATCCATTCAGTTTCAGTTTCTAGCCACTACAAAAGGGCTGCCACAAACATTCGTGCACATACAGGTCCCTTTCCTTCTTTATAATCTCTTTGGGATATAATCCAGTAGTAATACTGCTGGATCAAGGGTATCACAGTTTGATAACTTTTTGAGCATAGATCAAACTACTCTCCAAAATGGTTGGATTCGTTCACAACTCCACCAACAATGAATCAATGTCCCAGTTTTCCCACATCCCTCCAACAATCATCATTATTTTTCCTGTCATCTTAGCCAATCTGACAGGTGTGTAATGGTATCTTAGAGTTGTCTTAATTTGCATTTCTCTGATTAATAATGACTTGGAGCATCTTTTCATATGACTAGAAATAGTTTCAATTTCTTCATCTGAGAATTGTCTGTTCATATCCTTTGACCATTTTTCAATTGGAGAATGGCTTGATTTTTATAAATTAGAGTTAATTCTCTATATATTTTGGAAATGAGGCCTTTATCAGAACCTTTGACTGTAAAAATATTTTCCCAGTTTATTGCTTCCCTTCTAATCTTGTCTGCATTAGTTTTGTTTGTACAAAACTTTTCAGTTTAGGTATAATCGAAATTTTCTATTTTGTGATCAGTAATGATCTCTAGTTCTGCTTTGGTCATAAAGACTTTCCCCTTCCACAGGTCTGAGAGGTAAACTATCCTATGTTCCTCTAATTTATTAATGATTTCATTCTTTATGCCTAGGTCATGAACCCATTTTGACCTTATCTTGGTATGTGTTAAGTATGGATCAATGCCTAGTTTCTGCCATATTAGTTTCCAATTTTCCCAGCAATTTTTATCAAACAGTAAGTTCTTATCCCAAAAGCTGGGATTTTTGGGTTTGTCAAAGACTAGGTTGCTATATTTGTTGACTGTTTTATCCCTTGAACCTAATCTATTCCACTGATCAACTAATCTATTCCTTAGCCAATACCAAATAGTTTTGGTAACTGCTGCTCTATAATATAATTTTAGATCTGGTACAGCTAAGCCACCATCATTTGATTTTTTTCATTAATTCCCTTGAAATTCTTGACCTTTTGTTTTCCATATGAACTTTGTTGTTATTTTTCTAGGTCATTAAAATAGTTTTTGGGATCTGATTGGTATGCGCTAAATAAATAGATTAGTTTAGGTAATATTGTCATCTTTATTATATTTGCTACGCCCTATCCAAGAGCATTTAATATTTTCAATTGGTTAGATCAGACTTAATTTGTGTAGAAAAGTGGTCTGTAATTTTGCTCATAAAGTTTCTAATTTCCTTAGGCAGATAGATTCCTAAATATTTTATATTATCAGTAGTTACTTTAAATGGAATTTCTCTTTGTAACTCTGACTGTTGGATTTTGTTAGTGATATATAAGAATGCTGATGACTTATGTGGGTTTATTTTATAACCAGCAACTTTGCTAAAGTTGTGGATTATTTCAATAACTTTTAGCAGAATCTCTGGGGTTCTCTAAGTATACCATCATGTCATCGGCAAAGAGTGATAATTTGGCTTCCTCATTGCCTATTCTTATTCCTTTAATCTCTTTCTCAGCTCTTATTGCTATAGCTAAGCGTTTCTAATACAATATTAAATAATACTGGTGATAGTGGGCAACCTTGTTTCCTCAGATCTTATTGGAATGGTTGCAGTTTGTCTCCATTACATATGATGCTTACTGATGGTTTTAAATAGATGCTGCTGATTATTTTAAGGAAAAGTCCATTTATTCCTATACTCTCAAGTGTTTTTAATAGGAATGGATGTTGGATTTTATCAAATGCTTTTCTGCATCTATTGAGATGATCATATGGTTTTTGTTAATTTGGTTATTAACATGGCCAATTATATTGATAGTTTTCTAATATTGAACCAGCCTGCATTCCTGGTATAAATCCTACTTGATCATAGTGTATTATCTTGGAGATGATTTTCTGTAGTCTTTTTGCTAATATCTTATTTAAGATTTTAGCATCAATATCATTAGGGAGATTGGTCTATAATTTTCTTTCTCTGTTTTCAGCCTACCTGGTTTAGGTATCAGTACCATGTCTGTGTCATAGAAGGAATTTGGTAGGACTCCTTCATTCCTATTTTATCAAATAATTTATATAAGCATTAGGCCAATTGTTCTTTAAATGTTTGGTAAAATTCACATGTAAATCCATCTGGTCCTGGGATTTTTCTTAGGGAGTTGTTTAATTGCCTGTTCTATTTCTTTTTCTGAAATGGGACTATTCAAGCAATTTACTTCTTCCTCTGTTAGTCTGGGAAGTCTGTATTTTTGGAGGTAGTCATCCATTTCACTTAGGTTATCAAATTTATTGGCATAAAGTTGAGCAAAATAACTCCTTATTATTTCTCTAATTTCCTCTTCATTGGTGGAAAGTTCTCCTTTTCATTTTAAGACTACTAATTTCATTTTCCTCCCTCCTTTTCTAATCAGATTTACCAAAGGCTTATCTATTTTATTGGCTTTTCATAGAACCAACTCTTAGTTTTATTAATTAGTTCAATAGTTTTTTACTTTCAATATTTTTAATTTCTCCTTTTAATTTTAGAATTTCCAATTTAGTATTTGATTGGGGGTTTTTAATTTGGTCTTTTTAGTTTTTTAGTTGCAAGCCCAATTCATTAATCTTTTCTTTCTCTGTTTTATTCAAGTAAGCCTCTAAGGATATAAAATTCCCTCTTATTACGCTTTGGCTGCATCCCTAAAATTTTGGTATGATGTCTCATCATTGTCATTATCTTGAGTGAAATTATTAATTGTATCTATAATTTGCTGCTTCACCCAATCATTTTTAAGATGAGATTGTTTAGTTTCAATTACTTTTTGGTCTATTTCCCCTAACTTTTTGTTGAATGTAGTTTTATTGCATCATGATCTGAAAAGAAAGCATTTACTATTTCTGCTTTCTTGCATTTAATTTTGAGGTCTTTATGTCCTAATATATGGTCAATTTTGAATAGGTTCCATGAACTGCTGAGAAGAAAGTATATTCCCTTCTATCTCCATTCAATTTTCTCCAAAGATCCAATATACCTAAATTTTCTAATATTCTATTTACTTCTTTAATTTCTTTCTTATTTGTTTTCTGGTTTGATTTGTCTAATTCTGAGAGTGCAAGGTTGAGATCTCCTACTATTACAGTTTTGTTGTCTATTTCTTCTTGCAACTCTCTTAACTTCTCCTTTAGGAAGTTGAGTGCCATACCACTTGGTGCATATATGTTTAATATTGATATTGCTTCGTTGTTTATGCTACCCTTTAGCAGGATGTAGTTACCTTCCTTATCTCTTTTAATTAGATCAATTTTACTTTTGCTTGATCTGAGATAAGGATGGCTACCCTCTTTTTGACTTCACCTGAAGCATAATAGATTTTGCTCCAGCCTTTTACTTTTACTCTATATGCATCCCCTGCTTTAGATGTGTTTCTTGTAAACAACATATTGTAGGGTTCTGACTTTTGATCCAGTCTGCTATCTGCCTCCTCTTTATGGGAGTTCATCCCATTTACATTTCACGGTTAGAATTACTAAATCTGTATTTCCTGCCATCCTAATAACCCCAGATTGTGCTTTACTTATTCTTGCCTCCCCAACCCTCTTTCCCCTTTTAAACTTATGTACCCTCTTGTATCACGATGCTTATCCTCTTTATAATCCCTCCCTCCCCCTTTGAGTCTTTCCCCTTCCTTCCCTTATTACTCTTTTTCTTTTCCTTTTCCTCTCCCCGTTTTTAATGAGGAGAGAATTTTCTCTAAAACAAATGTCAATTATTTTTCTTTGAGCCAACTCTGATGAGAGTAAGATTCACACAATGTTCCTCCCCTCTCTAAATTCCCTCAGATATGATAAGTTTCCTTAGCCTCTTTGTGGGATGTGGTTTCCCTCTTTTATCCCTCCTTCCCACCTTATTCTGCCATCATCCCTTTTCCATATCTACTTCCCTTTTTTATGTTATATCAGTACAATCAAATTATACATGTATTCTTTTTGTATATCCACAACAGAAATACAATTCTCAAGAGTTCTTTTTACCTTTTCTGCATCTCTTGAGTTCTATTCTTGGAGATCAAATTTTTTGTTTAGTTCTGGTTTTTTCTTCAGAAACAAATGGAATTCATTTGTTTCATTAAATGTCCATCTTCTTCCCTGGAAGAAAATGCTCAGCTTAGCTGGGTAGTTTATTCTTGGCTGCATCTCAAGTTCTTGTGCCTTTCGAATATCATATTCCAGGCCCTTCTTTCCTTTAATGTAGAGGCAGCCAGATCTTGGGTGATCCTTATTGTGGCACCTCGGTATTTAAATGGTTTTTGGCTGCTT